>NC_137862.1:33069606-33212106 GCF_963924005.1 Protomyctophum bolini
ATGCCGTACGATATGGGCTATAGCCATTGTCCAAAATGATGAGAAACGAGGCTAACTTTCTTTTTCAAAATTAAAAAAAACATGGGCTATAACCTTTCGTTTTTGTCATTTCGTCATTTTTTTCAAATCTTCAAAAATTATGAAAAACGGCGCGCTATAGTATGCCGTACGATATGGGCTATAGCCCATGGTCCAAATGATGAGAAACGAGGCTAACTTTTTTTTTCAAAATTTCAAAAACATGGGCATAACCTTTCGTTTTTGTCATTTCGTAATTTTTTTCAAATCTTTAAAATGCTGAAAAACGGCGCGCTATAGAATGCCGTACGATATGGGCTATAGCCCATGGTCCAAAATGATGAGAAACGAGGCTAACTTTTTTTTTCAAAATTTCAAAAAACATGGGCTATAACCTTTCGTTTTTGTCATTTTGTCATTTTTTTCAAATCTTCAAAAATGATGAAAAACGGTGCGCTATAGTATGCCGTACGATATGGGCTATAGCCCATGGTCCAAAATGATGAGAAACGAGGCTAACTTTTTTTTTCAAAATTTCAAAAAACATGGCTATAACCTTTCGTTTTTGTCATTTCGTCATTTTTTTCAAATCTCAAAATGATGAAAAACGGCGCGCCTATAGTATGCCGTACGATATGGGCTATAGCCCATGGTCCAAAATGATGAGAAACGAGGCTAACTTTTTTTTCAAAATTTCAAAAACATGGGCTATAACCTTTCGTTTTTGTCATTTCGTCATTTTTTTCAAATCTTCAAAAATGATGAAAAACGGCGCGCTATAGTATGCCGTACGATATGGGCTATAGCCCATGGTCCAAAATGATGAGAAACGAGGCTAACTTTTTTTTTCAAATTTTCAAAAACATGGGCTATAACCTTTCGTTTTTGTCATTTCGTCATTTTTTTCAAATCTTCAAAAATGATGAAAACGGCGCGCTATAGTATGCCGTACGATATGGGCTATAGCCCATGGTCCAAAATGATGAGAAACGAGGCTAACTTTTTTTTTCAAAATTTCAAAAAACATGGGCTATAACCTTTCGTTTTTGTCATTTCGTCATTTTTTTCAAATCTTTAAAAATGATGAAAAAACGGCGCGCTATAGAATGCCGTACGATATGGGCTATAGCCCATGGTCCAAAATGATGAGAAACGAGGCTAACTTTTTTTTTCAAAATTCAAAAAACATGGGCTATAACCTTTCGTTTTTGTCATTTGTCATTTTTTTCAAATCTTCAAAAATGATGAAAAACGGTGCGCTATAGTATGCCGTACGATATGGCTATAGCCCATGGTCCAAAATGATGAGAAACGAGGCTAACTTTTTTTTTCAAAATTTCAAAAAACATGGGCTATAACCTTTCGTTTTTGTCATTTCGTCATTTTTTTCAAATCTTCAAAAATGATGAAAAACGGCGCGCTATAGTATGCCGTACGATATGGGCTATAGCCCATGGTCCAAAATGATGAGAAACGAGGCTAACTTTTTTTTTCAAAATTTCAAAAACATGGGCTATAACCTTTCGTTTTTGTCATTTCGTCATTTTTTTCAAATCTTCAAAAATGATGAAAAACGGCGCGCTATAGTATGCCGTACGATATGGGCTATAGCCCATGGTCCAAAATGATGAGAAACGAGGCTAACTTTTTTTTTCAAAATTCAAAAACATGGGCTATAACCTTTCGTTTTGTCATTTCGTATTTTTTTCAAATCTTTAAAAATGATGAAAAACGGCGCACTATAGAATGCCGTACGATATGGGCTATAGCCCATGGTCCAAAATGATGAGAAACGAGGCTAACTTTTTTTTTCAAAATTTCAAAAAACATGGGCTATAACCTTTCGTTTTTGTCATTTTGTCATTTTTTTCAAATCTTCAAAAATGATGAAAAACGGCGCGCTATAGTATGCCGTACGATATGGGCTATAGCCCATGGTCCAAAATGATGAGAAACGAGGCTAACTTTTTTTTTCAAAATTTCAAAAAACATGGGCTATAACCTTTCGTTTTTGTCATTTTGTCATTTTTTTCAAATCTTCAAAAATGATGAAAAACGGCGCGCTATAGTATGCCGTACGATATGGGCTATAGCCCATGGTCCAAAATGATGAGAAACGAGGCTAACTTTTTTTTTCAAAATTTCAAAAAACATGGGCTATAACCTTTCGTTTTTGTCATTTCGTCATTTTTTTCAAATCTTCAAAAATGATGAAAAACGGCGCGCTATAGTATGCCGTACGATATGGGCTATAGCCCATGGTCCAAAATGATGAGAAACGAGGCTAACTTTTTTTTTCAAAATTTCAAAAAACATGGGCTATAACCTTTCGTTTTTGTCATTTCGTCATTTTTTTCAAATCTTCAAAAATGATGAAAAACGGCGCGCTATAGTATGCCGTACGATATGGGCTATAGCCCATGGTCCAAAATGATGAGAAACGAGGCTAACTTTTTTTTTCAAATTTTCAAAAACATGGGCTATAACCTTTCGTTTTTGTCATTTCGTCATTTTTTTCAAATCTTCAAAAATGATGAAAAACGGCGCGCTATAGTATGCCGTACGATATGGGCTATAGCCCATGGTCCAAAATGATGAGAAACGAGGCTAACTTTTTTTTTCAAAATTTCAAAAAACATGGGCTATAACCTTTCGTTTTTGTCATTTCGTCATTTTTTTCAAATCTTTAAAAATGATGAAAAACGGCGCGCTATAGAATGCCGTACGATATGGGCTATAGCCCATGGTCCAAAATGATGAGAAACGAGGCTAACTTTTTTTTTCAAAATTTCAAAAAACATGGGCTATAACCTTTCGTTTTTGTCATTTTGTCATTTTTTTCAAATCTTCAAAAATGATGAAAAACGGTGCGCTATAGTATGCCGTACGATATGGGCTATAGCCCATGGTCCAAAATGATGAGAAACGAGGCTAACTTTTTTTTTCAAAATTTCAAAAAACATGGGCTATAACCTTTCGTTTTTGTCATTTCGTCATTTTTTTCAAATCTTCAAAAATGATGAAAAACGGCGCGCTATAGTATGCCGTACGATATGGGCTATAGCCCATGGTCCAAAATGATGAGAAACGAGGCTAACTTTTTTTTTCAAAATTTCAAAAAACATGGGCTATAACCTTTCGTTTTTGTCATTTCGTCATTTTTTTCAAATCTTCAAAAATGATGAAAAACGGCGCGCTATAGTATGCCGTACGATATGGGCTATAGCCCATGGTCCAAAATGATGAGAAACGAGGCTAACTTTTTTTTTCAAAATTTCAAAAAACATGGGCTATAACCTTTCGTTTTTGTCATTTCGTATTTTTTTCAAATCTTTAAAAATGATGAAAAACGGCGCACTATAGAATGCCGTACGATATGGGCTATAGCCCATGGTCCAAAATGATGAGAAACGAGGCTAACTTTTTTTTTCAAAATTTCAAAAAACATGGGCTATAACCTTTCGTTTTTGTCATTTTGTCATTTTTTTCAAATCTTCAAAAATGATGAAAAACGGCGCGCTATAGTATGCCGTACGATATGGGCTATAGCCCATGGTCCAAAATGATGAGAAACGAGGCTAACTTTTTTTTTCAAAATTTCAAAAAACATGGGCTATAACCTTTCGTTTTTGTCATTTTGTCATTTTTTTCAAATCTTCAAAAATGATGAAAAACGGCGCGCTATAGTATGCCGTACGATATGGGCTATAGCCCATGGTCCAAAATGATGAGAAACGAGGCTAACTTTTTTTTTCAAAATTTCAAAAAACATGGGCTATAACCTTTCGTTTTTGTCATTTCGTCATTTTTTTCAAATCTTCAAAAATGATGAAAAACGGCGCGCTATAGTATGCCGTACGATATGGGCTATAGCCCATGGTCCAAAATGATGAGAAACGAGGCTAACTTTTTTTTTCAAAATTTCAAAAACATGGGCTATAACCTTTCGATTTGTCATTTTGTCATTTTTTTCAAATCTTCAAAAATGATGAAAAACGGCGCGCTATAGTATGCCGTACGATATGGGCTATAGCCCATGGTCCAAAATGATGAGAAACGAGGCTAACTTCTTTTTTTCAAAATTTCAAAAAACATGGGCTATAACCTTTCGTTTTTGTCATTTCGTCATTTTTTTCAAATCTTCAAAAATGATGAAAAACGGCGCGCTATAGTATGCCGTACGATATGGGCTATAGCCCATGGTCCAAAATGATGAGAAACGAGGCTAACTTTTTTTTTCAAATTTTCAAAAACATGGGCTATAACCTTTCGTTTTTGTCATTTCGTCATTTTTTTCAAATCTTCAAAAATGATGAAAAACGGCGCGCTATAGTATGCCGTACGATATGGGCTATAGCCCATGGTCCAAAATGATGAGAAACGAGGCTAACTTTTTTTTTCAAAATTTCAAAAAACATGGGCTATAACCTTTCGTTTTTGTCATTTCGTCATTTTTTTCAAATCTTTAAAAATGATGAAAAACGGCGCGCTATAGAATGCCGTACGATATGGGCTATAGCCCATGGTCCAAAATGATGAGAAACGAGGCTAACTTTTTTTTTCAAAATTTCAAAAAACATGGGCTATAACCTTTCGTTTTTGTCATTTTGTCATTTTTTTCAAATCTTCAAAAATGATGAAAAACGGTGCGCTATAGTATGCCGTACGATATGGGCTATAGCCCATGGTCCAAAATGATGAGAAACGAGGCTAACTTTTTTTTTCAAAATTTCAAAAAACATGGGCTATAACCTTTCGTTTTTGTCATTTCGTCATTTTTTTCAAATCTTCAAAAATGATGAAAAACGGCGCGCTATAGTATGCCGTACGATATGGGCTATAGCCCATGGTCCAAAATGATGAGAAACGAGGCTAACTTCTTTTTTCAAAATTTCAAAAAACATGGGCTATAACCTTTCGTTTTTGTCATTTCGTCATTTTTTTCAAATCTTCAAAAAGGATGAAAAACGGCGCGCTATAGTATGCCGTACGATATGGGCTATAGCCCATTGTCCAAAATGATGAGAAACGAGGCTAACTTTCTTTTTCAAAATTAAAAAAAACATGGGCTATAACCTTTCGTTTTTGTCATTTCGTCATTTTTTTCAAATCTTCAAAAATTATGAAAAACGGCGCGCTATAGTATGCCGTACGATATGGGCTATAGCCCATGGTCCAAAATGATGAGAAACGAGGCTAACTTTTTTTTTCAAAATTTCAAAAAACATGGGCTATAACCTTTCGTTTTTGTCATTTCGTAATTTTTTTCAAATCTTTAAAAATGCTGAAAAACGGCGCGCTATAGAATGCCGTACGATATGGGCTATAGCCCATGGTCCAAAATGATGAGAAACGAGGCTAACTTTTTTTTTCAAAATTTCAAAAAACATGGGCTATAACCTTTCGTTTTTGTCATTTTGTCATTTTTTTCAAATCTTCAAAAATGATGAAAAACGGTGCGCTATAGTATGCCGTACGATATGGGCTATAGCCCATGGTCCAAAATGATGAGAAACGAGGCTAACTTTTTTTTTCAAAATTTCAAAAAACATGGGCTATAACCTTTCGTTTTTGTCATTTCGTCATTTTTTTCAAATCTTCAAAAATGATGAAAAACGGCGCGCTATAGTATGCCGTACGATATGGGCTATAGCCCATGGTCCAAAATGATGAGAAACGAGGCTAACTTTTTTTTTCAAAATTTCAAAAAACATGGGCTATAACCTTTCGTTTTTGTCATTTCGTCATTTTTTTCAAATCTTCAAAAATGATGAAAAACGGCGCGCTATAGTATGCCGTACGATATGGGCTATAGCCCATGGTCCAAAATGATGAGAAACGAGGCTAACTTTTTTTTTCAAATTTTCAAAAACATGGGCTATAACCTTTCGTTTTTGTCATTTCGTCATTTTTTTCAAATCTTCAAAAATGATGAAAAACGGCGCGCTATAGTATGCCGTACGATATGGGCTATAGCCCATGGTCCAAAATGATGAGAAACGAGGCTAACTTTTTTTTTCAAAATTTCAAAAAACATGGGCTATAACCTTTCGTTTTTGTCATTTCGTCATTTTTTTCAAATCTTTAAAAATGATGAAAAACGGCGCGCTATAGAATGCCGTACGATATGGGCTATAGCCCATGGTCCAAAATGATGAGAAACGAGGCTAACTTTTTTTTTCAAAATTTCAAAAAACATGGGCTATAACCTTTCGTTTTTGTCATTTTGTCATTTTTTTCAAATCTTCAAAAATGATGAAAAACGGTGCGCTATAGTATGCCGTACGATATGGGCTATAGCCCATGGTCCAAAATGATGAGAAACGAGGCTAACTTTTTTTTTCAAAATTTCAAAAAACATGGGCTATAACCTTTCGTTTTTGTCATTTCGTCATTTTTTTCAAATCTTCAAAAATGATGAAAAACGGCGCGCTATAGTATGCCGTACGATATGGGCTATAGCCCATGGTCCAAAATGATGAGAAACGAGGCTAACTTTTTTTTTCAAAATTTCAAAAAACATGGGCTATAACCTTTCGTTTTTGTCATTTCGTCATTTTTTTCAAATCTTCAAAAATGATGAAAAACGGCGCGCTATAGTATGCCGTACGATATGGGCTATAGCCCATGGTCCAAAATGATGAGAAACGAGGCTAACTTTTTTTTTCAAAATTTCAAAAAACATGGGCTATAACCTTTCGTTTTTGTCATTTCGTATTTTTTTCAAATCTTTAAAAATGATGAAAAACGGCGCACTATAGAATGCCGTACGATATGGGCTATAGCCCATGGTCCAAAATGATGAGAAACGAGGCTAACTTTTTTTTTCAAAATTTCAAAAAACATGGGCTATAACCTTTCGTTTTTGTCATTTTGTCATTTTTTTCAAATCTTCAAAAATGATGAAAAACGGCGCGCTATAGTATGCCGTACGATATGGGCTATAGCCCATGGTCCAAAATGATGAGAAACGAGGCTAACTTTTTTTTTCAAAATTTCAAAAAACATGGGCTATAACCTTTCGTTTTTGTCATTTTGTCATTTTTTTCAAATCTTCAAAAATGATGAAAAACGGCGCGCTATAGTATGCCGTACGATATGGGCTATAGCCCATGGTCCAAAATGATGAGAAACGAGGCTAACTTTTTTTTTCAAAATTTCAAAAAACATGGGCTATAACCTTTCGTTTTTGTCATTTCGTCATTTTTTTCAAATCTTCAAAAATGATGAAAAACGGCGCGCTATAGTATGCCGTACGATATGGGCTATAGCCCATGGTCCAAAATGATGAGAAACGAGGCTAACTTTTTTTTTCAAAATTTCAAAAACATGGGCTATAACCTTTCGATTTGTCATTTTGTCATTTTTTTCAAATCTTCAAAAATGATGAAAAACGGCGCGCTATAGTATGCCGTACGATATGGGCTATAGCCCATGGTCCAAAATGATGAGAAACGAGGCTAACTTCTTTTTTTCAAAATTTCAAAAAACATGGGCTATAACCTTTCGTTTTTGTCATTTCGTCATTTTTTTCAAATCTTAAAGAATGATGAAAAACGGCGCGCTATAGTATGCCGTACGATATGGGCTATAGCCCATGGTCCAAAATGATAAGAAACGAGGCTAACTTTTTTTTTCAAAATTTCAAAAAACATGGGCTATAACCTTTCGTTTTTGTCATTTCGTATTTTTTTCAAATCTTTAAAAATGATGAAAAACGGCGCACTATAGAATGCCGTACGATATGGGCTATAGCCCATGGTCCAAAATGATGAGAAACGAGGCTAACTTTTTTTTTCAAAATTTCAAAAAACATGGGCTATAACCTTTCGTTTTTGTCATTTTGTCATTTTTTTCAAATCTTCAAAAATGATGAAAAACGGCGCGCTATAGTATGCCGTACGATATGGGCTATAGCCCATGGTCCAAAATGATGAGAAACGAGGCTAACTTTTTTTTTCAAAATTTCAAAAAACATGGGCTATAACCTTTCGTTTTTGTCATTTTGTCATTTTTTTCAAATCTTCAAAAATGATGAAAGACGGCGCGCTATAGTATGCCGTACGATATGGGCTATAGCCCATGGTCCAAAATGATGAGAAACGAGGCTAACTTTTTTTTTCAAAATTTCAAAAAACATGGGCTATAACCTTTCGTTTTTGTCATTTCGTAATTTTTTTCAAATCTTTAAAAATGCTGAAAAACGGCGCGCTATAGAATGCCGTACGATATGGGCTATAGCCCATGGTCCAAAATGATGAGAAACGAGGCTAACTTTTTTTTTCAAAATTTCAAAAAACATGGGCTATAACCTTTCGTTTTTGTCATTTTGTCATTTTTTTCAAATCTTCAAAAATGATGAAAAACGGTGCGCTATAGTATGCCGTACGATATGGGCTATAGCCCATGGTCCAAAATGATGAGAAACGAGGCTAACTTTTTTTTTCAAAATTTCAAAAAACATGGGCTATAACCTTTCGTTTTTGTCATTTCGTCATTTTTTTCAAATCTTCAAAAATGATGAAAAACGGCGCGCTATAGTATGCCGTACGATATGGGCTATAGCCCATGGTCCAAAATGATGAGAAACGAGGCTAACTTTTTTTTTCAAAATTTCAAAAAACATGGGCTATAACCTTTCGTTTTTGTCATTTCGTCATTTTTTTCAAATCTTCAAAAATGATGAAAAACGGCGCGCTATAGTATGCCGTACGATATGGGCTATAGCCCATGGTCCAAAATGATGAGAAACGAGGCTAACTTTTTTTTTCAAATTTTCAAAAACATGGGCTATAACCTTTCGTTTTTGTCATTTCGTCATTTTTTTCAAATCTTCAAAAATGATGAAAAACGGCGCGCTATAGTATGCCGTACGATATGGGCTATAGCCCATGGTCCAAAATGATGAGAAACGAGGCTAACTTTTTTTTTCAAAATTTCAAAAAACATGGGCTATAACCTTTCGTTTTTGTCATTTCGTCATTTTTTTCAAATCTTTAAAAATGATGAAAAACGGCGCGCTATAGAATGCCGTACGATATGGGCTATAGCCCATGGTCCAAAATGATGAGAAACGAGGCTAACTTTTTTTTTCAAAATTTCAAAAAACATGGGCTATAACCTTTCGTTTTTGTCATTTTGTCATTTTTTTCAAATCTTCAAAAATGATGAAAAACGGTGCGCTATAGTATGCCGTACGATATGGGCTATAGCCCATGGTCCAAAATGATGAGAAACGAGGCTAACTTTTTTTTTCAAAATTTCAAAAAACATGGGCTATAACCTTTCGTTTTTGTCATTTCGTCATTTTTTTCAAATCTTCAAAAATGATGAAAAACGGCGCGCTATAGTATGCCGTACGATATGGGCTATAGCCCATGGTCCAAAATGATGAGAAACGAGGCTAACCTTTTTTTTCAAAATTTCAAAAAACATGGGCTATAACCTTTCGTTTTTGTCATTTTGTCATTTTTTTCAAATCTTCAAAAATGATGAAAAACGGCGCGCTATAGTATGCCGTACGATATGGGCTATAGCCCATTGTCCAAAATGATGAGAAACGAGGCTAACTTTCTTTTTCAAAATTTAAAAAAACATGGGCTATAACCTTTCGTTTTTGTCATTTCGTCATTTTTTTCAAATCTTCAAAAATTATGAAAAACGGCGCGCTATAGTATGCCGTACGATATGGGCTATAGCCCATGGTCCAAAATGATGAGAAACGAGGCTAACTTTTTTTTTCAAAATTTCAAAAAACATGGGCTATAACCTTTCGTTTTTGTCATTTCGTAATTTTTTTCAAATCTTTAAAAATGCTGAAAAACGGCGCGCTATAGAATGCCGTACGATATGGGCTATAGCCCATGGTCCAAAATGATGAGAAACGAGGCTAACTTTTTTTTTCAAAATTTCAAAAAACATGGGCTATAACCTTTCGTTTTTGTCATTTTGTCATTTTTTTCAAATCTTCAAAAATGATGAAAAACGGTGCGCTATAGTATGCCGTACGATATGGGCTATAGCCCATGGTCCAAAATGATGAGAAACGAGGCTAACTTTTTTTTTCAAAATTTCAAAAAACATGGGCTATAACCTTTCGTTTTTGTCATTTCGTCATTTTTTTCAAATCTTCAAAAATGATGAAAAACGGCGCGCTATAGTATGCCGTACGATATGGGCTATAGCCCATGGTCCAAAATGATGAGAAACGAGGCTAACTTTTTTTTTCAAAATTTCAAAAAACATGGGCTATAACCTTTCGTTTTTGTCATTTCGTCATTTTTTTCAAATCTTCAAAAATGATGAAAAACGGCGCGCTATAGTATGCCGTACGATATGGGCTATAGCCCATGGTCCAAAATGATGAGAAACGAGGCTAACTTTTTTTTTCAAATTTTCAAAAACATGGGCTATAACCTTTCGTTTTTGTCATTTCGTCATTTTTTTCAAATCTTCAAAAATGATGAAAAACGGCGCGCTATAGTATGCCGTACGATATGGGCTATAGCCCATGGTCCAAAATGATGAGAAACGAGGCTAACTTTTTTTTTCAAAATTTCAAAAAACATGGGCTATAACCTTTCGTTTTTGTCATTTCGTCATTTTTTTCAAATCTTTAAAAATGATGAAAAACGGCGCGCTATAGAATGCCGTACGATATGGGCTATAGCCCATGGTCCAAAATGATGAGAAACGAGGCTAACTTTTTTTTTCAAAATTTCAAAAAACATGGGCTATAACCTTTCGTTTTTGTCATTTTGTCATTTTTTTCAAATCTTCAAAAATGATGAAAAACGGTGCGCTATAGTATGCCGTACGATATGGGCTATAGCCCATGGTCCAAAATGATGAGAAACGAGGCTAACTTTTTTTTTCAAAATTTCAAAAAACATGGGCTATAACCTTTCGTTTTTGTCATTTCGTCATTTTTTTCAAATCTTCAAAAATGATGAAAAACGGCGCGCTATAGTATGCCGTACGATATGGGCTATAGCCCATGGTCCAAAATGATGAGAAACGAGGCTAACTTCTTTTTTCAAAATTTCAAAAAACATGGGCTATAACCTTTCGTTTTTGTCATTTCGTCATTTTTTTCAAATCTTCAAAAAGGATGAAAAACGGCGCGCTATAGTATGCCGTACGATATGGGCTATAGCCCATTGTCCAAAATGATGAGAAACGAGGCTAACTTTCTTTTTCAAAATTTAAAAAAACATGGGCTATAACCTTTCGTTTTTGTCATTTCGTCATTTTTTTCAAATCTTCAAAAATTATGAAAAACGGCGCGCTATAGTATGCCGTACGATATGGGCTATAGCCCATGGTCCAAAATGATGAGAAACGAGGCTAACTTTTTTTTTCAAAATTTCAAAAAACATGGGCTATAACCTTTCGTTTTTGTCATTTCGTAATTTTTTTCAAATCTTTAAAAATGCTGAAAAACGGCGCGCTATAGAATGCCGTACGATATGGGCTATAGCCCATGGTCCAAAATGATGAGAAACGAGGCTAACTTTTTTTTCCAAAATTTCAAAAAACATGGGCTATAACCTTTCGTTTTTGTCATTTTGTCATTTTTTTCAAATCTTCAAAAATGATGAAAAACGGTGCGCTATAGTATGCCGTACGATATGGGCTATAGCCCATGGTCCAAAATGATGAGAAACGAGGCTAACTTTTTTTTTCAAAATTTCAAAAAACATGGGCTATAACCTTTCGTTTTTGTCATTTCGTCATTTTTTTCAAATCTTCAAAAATGATGAAAAACGGCGCGCTATAGTATGCCGTACGATATGGGCTATAGCCCATGGTCCAAAATGATGAGAAACGAGGCTAACTTTTTTTTTCAAAATTTCAAAAAACATGGGCTATAACCTTTCGTTTTTGTCATTTCGTCATTTTTTTCAAATCTTCAAAAATGTTGAAAAACGGCGCGCTATAGTATGCCGTACGATATGGGCTATAGCCCATGGTCCAAAATGATGAGAAACGAGGCTAACTTTTTTTTTCAAATTTTCAAAAACATGGGCTATAACCTTTCGTTTTTGTCATTTCGTCATTTTTTTCAAATCTTCAAAAATGATGAAAAACGGCGCGCTATAGTATGCCGTACGATATGGGCTATAGCCCATGGTCCAAAATGATGAGAAACGAGGCTAACTTTTTTTTTCAAAATTTCAAAAAACATGGGCTATAACCTTTCGTTTTTGTCATTTTGTCATTTTTTTCAAATCTTCAAAAATGATGAAAAACGGTGCGCTATAGTATGCCGTACGATATGGGCTATAGCCCATGGTCCAAAATGATGAGAAACGAGGCTAACTTTTTTTTTCAAAATTTCAAAAAACATGGGCTATAACCTTTCGTTTTTGTCATTTCGTCATTTTTTTCAAATCTTCAAAAATGATGAAAAACGGCGCGCTATAGTATGCCGTACGATATGGGCTATAGCCCATGGTCCAAAATGATGAGAAACGAGGCTAACTTTTTTTTTCAAAATTTAAAAAAACATGGGCTATAACCTTTCGTTTTTGTCATTTCGTCATTTTTTTCAAATCTTCAAAAATGATGAAAAACGGCGCGCTATAGTATGCCGTACGATATGGGCTATAGCCCATGGTCCAAAATGATGAGAAACGAGGCTAACTTTTTTTTTCAAAATTTTAAAAAACATGGGCTATAACCTTTCGTTTTTGTCATTTTGTCATTTTTTTCAAATCTTCAAAAATGATGAAAAACGGCGCGCTATAGTATGCCGTACGATATGGGCTATAGCCCATGGTCCAAAATGATGAGAAACGAGGCTAACTTTTTTTTTCAAAATTTCAAAAAACATGGGCTATAACCTTTCGTTTTTGTCATTTTGTCATTTTTTTCAAATCTTCAAAAATGATGAAAAACGGCGCGCTATAGTATGCCGTACGATATGGGCTATAGCCCATGGTCCAAAATGATGAGAAACGAGGCTAACTTTTTTTTTCAAAATTTCAAAAAACATGGGCTATAACCTTTCGTTTTTGTCATTTCGTCATTTTTTTCAAATCTTCAAAAATGATGAAAAACGGCGCGCTATAGTATGCCGTACGATATGGGCTATAGCCCATGGTCCAAAATGATGAGAAACGAGGCTAACTTTTTTTTTCAAAATTTCAAAAACATGGGCTATAACCTTTCGATTTGTCATTTTGTCATTTTTTTCAAATCTTCAAAAATGATGAAAAACGGCGCGCTATAGTATGCCGTACGATATGGGCTATAGCCCATGGTCCAAAATGATGAGAAACGAGGCTAACTTCTTTTTTTCAAAATTTCAAAAAACATGGGCTATAACCTTTCGTTTTTGTCATTTCGTCATTTTTTTCAAATCTTAAAGAATGATGAAAAACGGCGCGCTATAGTATGCCGTACGATATGGGCTATAGCCCATGGTCCAAAATGATAAGAAACGAGGCTAACTTTTTTTTTCAAAATTTCAAAAAACATGGGCTATAACCTTTCGTTTTTGTCATTTCGTATTTTTTTCAAATCTTTAAAAATGATGAAAAACGGCGCACTATAGAATGCCGTACGATATGGGCTATAGCCCATGGTCCAAAATGATGAGAAACGAGGCTAACTTTTTTTTTCAAAATTTAAAAAAACATGGGCTATAACCTTTCGTTTTTGTCATTTTGTCATTTTTTTCAAATCTTCAAAAATGATGAAAAACGGCGCGCTATAGTATGCCGTACGATATGGGCTATAGCCCATGGTCCAAAATGATGAGAAACGAGGCTAACTTTTTTTTTCAAAATTTCAAAAAACATGGGCTATAACCTTTCGTTTTTGTCATTTTGTCATTTTTTTCAAATCTTCAAAAATGATGAAAGACGGCGCGCTATAGTATGCCGTACGATATGGGCTATAGCCCATGGTCCAAAATGATGAGAAACGAGGCTAACTTTTTTTTTCAAAATTTCAAAAAACATGGGCTATAACCTTTCGTTTTTGTCATTTCGTCATTTTTTTCAAATCTTCAAAAAGGATGAAAAACGGCGCGCTATAGTATGCCGTACGATATGGGCTATAGCCCATTGTCCAAAATGATGAGAAACGAGGCTAACTTTCTTTTTCAAAATTTAAAAAAACATGGGCTATAACCTTTCGTTTTTGTCATTTCGTCATTTTTTTCAAATCTTCAAAAATTATGAAAAACGGCGCGCTATAGTATGCCGTACGATATGGGCTATAGCCCATGGTCCAAAATGATGAGAAACGAGGCTAACTTTTTTTTCAAAATTTCAAAAAACATGGGCTATAACCTTTCGTTTTTGTCATTTCGTAATTTTTTTCAAATCTTTAAAAATGCTGAAAAACGGCGCGCTATAGAATGCCGTACGATATGGGCTATAGCCCATGGTCCAAAATGATGAGAAACGAGGCTAACTTTTTTTTTCAAAATTTCAAAAAACATGGGCTATAACCTTTCGTTTTTGTCATTTTGTCATTTTTTTCAAATCTTCAAAAATGATGAAAAACGGTGCGCTATAGTATGCCGTACGATATGGGCTATAGCCCATGGTCCAAAATGATGAGAAACGAGGCTAACTTTTTTTTTCAAAATTTCAAAAAACATGGGCTATAACCTTTCGTTTTTGTCATTTCGTCATTTTTTTCAAATCTTCAAAAATTATGAAAAACGGCGCGCTATAGTATGCCGTACGATATGGGCTATAGCCCATGGTCCAAAATGATGAGAAACGAGGCTAACTTTTTTTTTCAAAATTTCAAAAAACATGGGCTATAACCTTTCGTTTTTGTCATTTCGTCATTTTTTTCAAATCTTCAAAAATGATGAAAAACGGCGCGCTATAGTATGCCGTACGATATGGGCTATAGCCCATGGTCCAAAATGATGAGAAACGAGGCTAACTTTTTTTTTCAAATTTTCAAAAACATGGGCTATAACCTTTCGTTTTTGTCATTTCGTCATTTTTTTCAAATCTTCAAAAATGATGAAAAACGGCGCGCTATAGTATGCCGTACGATATGGGCTATAGCCCATGGTCCAAAATGATGAGAAACGAGGCTAACTTTTTTTTCCAAAATTTCAAAAAACATGGGCTATAACCTTTCGTTTTTGTCATTTCGTAATTTTTTTCAAATCTTTAAAAATGATGAAAAACGGCGCGCTATAGAATGCCGTACGATATGGGCTATAGCCCATGGTCCAAAATGATGAGAAACGAGGCTAACTTTTTTTTTCAAAATTTCAAAAAACATGGGCTATAACCTTTCGTTTTTGTCATTTTGTCATTTTTTTCAAATCTTCAAAAATGATGAAAAACGGTGCGCTATAGTATGCCGTACGATATGGGCTATAGCCCATGGTCCAAAATGATGAGAAACGAGGCTAACTTTTTTTTTCAAAATTTCAAAAAACATGGGCTATAACCTTTCGTTTTTGTCATTTCGTCATTTTTTTCAAATCTTCAAAAATGATGAAAAACGGCGCGCTATAGTATGCCGTACGATATGGGCTATAGCCCATGGTCCAAAATGATGAGAAACGAGGCTAACTTTTTTTTTCAAAATTTCAAAAAACATGGGCTATAACCTTTCGTTTTTGTCATTTCGTCATTTTTTTCAAATCTTCAAAAATGATGAAAAACGGCGCGCTATAGTATGCCGTACGATATGGTCTATAGCCCATGGTCCAAAATGATGAGAAACGAGGCTAACTTTTTTTTTCAAAATTTCAAAAAACATGGGCTATAACCTTTCGTTTTTGTCATTTCGTAAATTTTTTCAAATCTTTAAAAATGGTGAAAAACGGCGCGCTATAGAATGCCGTACGATATGGGCTATAGCCCATGGTCCAAAATGATGAGAAACGAGGCTAACTTTTTTTTTCAAAATTTCAAAAAACATGGGCTATAACCTTTCGTTTTTGTCATTTTGTCATTTTTTTCAAATCTTCAAAAATGATGAAAAACGGTGCGCTATAGTATGCCGTACGATATGGGCTATAGCCCATGGTCCAAAATGATGAGAAACGAGGCTAACTTTTTTTTTCAAAATTTCAAAAAACATGGGCTATAACCTTTCGTTTTTGTCATTTCGTCATTTTTTTCAAATCTTCAAAAATGATGAAAAACGGCACGCTATAGTATGCCGTACGATATGGGCTATAGCCCATGGTCCAAAATGATGAGAAACGAGGCTAACTTTTTTTTTCAAAATTTCAAAAAACATGGGCTATAACCTTTCGTTTTTGTCATTTCGTCATTTTTTTCAAATCTTCAAAAATGATGAAAAACGGCGCGCTATAGTATGCCGTACGATATGGGCTATAGCCCATGGTCCAAAATGATGAGAAACGAGGCTAACTTTTTTTTTCAAAATTTAAAAAAACATGGGCTATAACCTTTCGTTTTTGTCATTTCGTCATTTTTTTCAAATCTTCAAAAATGATGAAAAACGGCGCGCTATAGTATGCCGTACGATATGGGCTATAGCCCATGGTCCAAAATGATGAGAAACGAGGCTAACTTTTTTTTTCAAAATTTCAAAAAACATGGGCTATAACCTTTCGTTTTTGTCATTTCGTAAATTTTTTCAAATCTTTAAAAATGGTGAAAAACGGCGCGCTATAGAATGCCGTACGATATGGGCTATAGCCCATGGTCCAAAATGATGAGAAACGAGGCTAACTTTTTTTTTCAAAATTTCAAAAAACATGGGCTATAACCTTTCGTTTTTGTCATTTTGTCATTTTTTTCAAATCCTCAAAAATGATGAAAAACGGCGCGCTATAGTATGCCGTACGATATGGGCTATAGCCCACGGTCGAAAATCATGAGAAACGAGGATAACTTTTCTTTTCAAAATTTCAAAAAACATGGGCTATAACCCATCGTTTTTTTCATTTTGTCATTTTTTTCAAATCCTTAAAAATGATGAAAAACGGCGCGCTATAGTATGCCGTACGATATGGGCTATAGCCCACGGTCCAAAATGATGAGAAACGAGGCTAACTTTTTTTTTCAAAATTTCAAAAAACATGGGCTATAACCCATCGTTTTTGTCATTTCGTCATTTTTTTCAAATCTTCAAAAATGATGAAAAACTGCGCGCTATAGTATGCCGTACGATATGGGCTATAGCCCACGGTCCAAAATGATGAGAAACGAGGCTAACTTTTTTTTTCAAAATTTCAAAAAACATGGGCTATAACCCATCGTTTTTGTCATTTCGTAATTTTTTTCAAATCCTCAAAAATGATGAAAAACGGCGCGCTATAGTATGCCGTACGATATGGGCTATAGCCCACGGTCCAAAATGATGAGAAACGAGGCTAACTTTTTTTTTCAAAATTTCAAAAAACATGGGCTATAACCCATCATTTTTGTCATTTCGTCATTTTTTTCAAATCCTCAAAAATGATGAAAAACGGCGCGCTATAGTATGCCGTACGATATGGGCTATAGCCCACGGTCCAAAATCATGAGAAACGAGGATAACTTTTTTTTTCAAAATTTCAAAAAACATGGGCTATAACCCATCGTTTTTGTCATTTCGTCATTTTTTTCAAATCCTCAAAAATGATGAAAAACGGCGCGCTATAGTATGCCGTACGATATGGGCTATAGCCCACGGTCCAAAATCATGAGAAACGAGGATAACTTTTTTTTTCAAAATTTCAAAAAACATGGGCTATAACCCATCGTTTTTGTCATTTTGTCATTTTTTTCAAATCCTCAAAAATGATGAAAAATGGCGCTATAGTATGCCGTACGATATGGGCTATAGCCCACGGTCCAAAATGATGAGAAACGAGGCTAACTTTTTTTTTCAAAATTTCAAAAAACATGGGCTATAACCCATCGTTTTTGTCATTTCGTCATTTTTTTCAAATCCTCAAAAATGATGAAAAACGGCGCGCTATAGTATGCCGTACGATATGGGCTATAGCCCACGGTCCAAAATCATGAGAAACGAGGGTAACTTTTTTTTTCAAAATTTCAAAAAACATGGGCTATAACCCATCGTTTTTGTCATTTCGTCATTTTTTTCAAATCCTCAAAAATGATGAAAAACGGCGCGCTATAGTATGCCGTACGATATGGGCTATAGCCCACGGTCCAAAATGATGAGAAACGAGGATAACTTTTTTTTTCAAAATTTCAAAAAACATGGGCTATAACCCATCGTTTTTGTCATTTTGTCATTTTTTTCAAATCTTCAAAAATGATGAAAAACGGCGCGCTATAGTATGCCGTACGATATGGGCTATAGCCCACGGTCCAAAATGATGAGAAACGAGGATAACTTTTTTTTTCAAAATTTCAAAAAACATGGGCTATAACCCATCGTTTTTGTCATTTCGTCATTTTTTTAAAATCCTCAAAAATGATGAAAAACGGCGCGCTATAGTATGCCGTACGATATGGGCTATAGCCCACGGTCGAAAATCATGAGAAACGAGGATAACTTTTCTTTTCAAAATTTCAAAAAACATGGGCTATAACCCATCGTTTTTTTAATTTTGTCATTTTTTTCAAATCCTCAAAAATGATGAAAAACGGCGCGCTATAGTATGCCGTACGATATGGGCTATAGCCCACGGTCCAAAATGATGAGAAACGAGGCTAACTTTCTTTTTCAAAATTTCAAAAAACATGGGCTATAACCCATCGTTTTTGTCATTTCGTCATTTTTTTCAAATCTTCAAAAATGATGAAAAACTGCGCGCTATAGTATGCCGTACGATATGGGCTATAGCCCACGGTCCAAAATCATGAGAAACGAGGATAACTTTTTTTTTCAAAATTTCAAAAAACATGGGCTATAACCCATCGTTTTTGTCATTTCGTAATTTTTTTCAAATCCTCAAAAATGATGAAAAACGGCGCGCTATAGTATGCCGTACGATATGGACTATAGCCCACGGTCCAAAATCATGAGAAACGAGGATAACTTTTTTTTTCAAAATTTCAAAAAACATGGGCTATAACCCATCGTTTTTGTCATTTCGTAATTTTTTTCAAATCCTCAAAAATGATGAAAAACGGCGCGCTATAGTATGCCGTACGATATGGGCTATAGCCCACAGTCCAAAATGATGAGAAACTTGGATAACTTTTTTTTTCAAAATTTCAAAAAACATGGGCTATAACCCATCGTTTTTTGTCATTTCGTCATTTTTTTCAAATCCTCAAAAATGATGAAAAACGGCGCGCTATAGTATGCCGTACGATATGGGCTATAGCCAATGGTCCAAAATCATGAGAAACGAGGATAACTTTTTTTTTCAAAATTTCAAAAAACATGGGCTATAACCCATCGTTTTTGTCATTTCGTCATTTTTTTCAAATCTTCAAAAATGATGAAAAACTGCGCGCTATAGTATGCCGTACGATATGGGCTATAGCCCACGGTCCAAAATGATGAGAAACGAGGCTAACTTTTTTTTTCAAAATTTCAAAAAACATGGGCTATAACCCATCGTTTTTGTCATTTCGTCATTTTTATCAAATCCTCAAAAATGATGAAAAACGGCGCGCTATAGTATGCCGTACGATATGGGCTATAGCCCACGGTCCAAAATGATGAGAAACGAGGATAACTTTTTTTTTCAAAATTTCAAAAAACATGGGCTATAACCCATCGTTTTTGTCATTTTGTCATTTTTTTCAAATCTTCAAAAATGATGAAAAACGGCGCGCTATAGTATGCCGTACGATATGGGCTATAGCCCACGGTCCAAAATGATGAGAAACGAGGATAACATTATTTTTCAAAATTTCAAAAAACATGGGCTATAACCCATCGTTTTTGTCATTTCGTCATTTTTTTCAAATCCTCAAAAATGATGAAAAACGGCGCGCTATAGTATGCCGTACGATATGGGCTATAGCCAATGGTCCAAAATCATGAGAAACGAGGCTAACTTTTTTTTTCAAAATTTCAAAAAACATGGGCTATAACCCATCGTTTTTTGTCATTTCGTCATTTTTTTCAAATCCTCAAAAATGATGAAAAACGGCGCGCTATAGTATGCCGTACGATATGGGCTATAGCCAATGGTCCAAAATCATGAGAAACGAGGATAACTTTTTTTTTCAAAATTTAAAAAAACATGGGCTATAACCCATCGTTTTTGTCATTTCGTCATTTTTTTCAAATCTTCAAAAATGATGAAAAACTGCGCGCTATAGTATGCCGTACGATATGGGCTATAGCCCACGGTCCAAAATGATGAGAAACGAGGCTAACTTTTTTTTTCAAAATTTCAAAAAACATGGGCTATAACCCATCGTTTTTGTCATTTCGTCATTTTTTTCAAATCCTCAAAAATGATGAAAAACTGCGCGCTATAGTATGCCGTACGATATGGGCTATAGCCCACGGTCCAAAATGATGAGAAACGAGGATAACTTTTTTTTTCAAAATTTCAAAAAACATGGGCTATAACCCATCGTTTTTGTCATTTTGTCATTTTTTTCAAATCTTCAAAAATGATGAAAAACGGCGCGCTATAGTATGCCGTACGATATGGGCTATAGCCCACGGTCCAAAATCATGAGAAACGAGGATAACTTTTTTTTTCAAAATTTCAAAAAACATGGGCTATAACCCATCGTTTTTGTCATTTCGTCATTTTTTTCAAATCCTCAAAAATGATGAAAAATGGCGCGCTATAGTATGCCGTACGATATGGGCTATAGCCAATGTTCCAAAATCATGAGAAACGAGGATAACTTTTTTTTTTTTTTTTCAAAAAACATGGGCTATAACCCATCGTTTTTGTCATTTCGTCATTTTTTTCAAATCCTCAAAAATGATGAAAAACTGCGCGCTATAGTATGCCGTACGATATGGGCTATAGCCCACGGTCCAAAATGATGAGAAACGAGGTTAACTTTTTTTTTCAAAATTTCAAAAAACATGGGCTATAACCCATCGTTTTTGTCATTTTGTCATTTTTTTCAAATCTTCAAAAATGATGAAAAACCGCGCGCTATAGTATGCCGTACGATATGGGCTATAGCCCACGGTCCAAAATGATGAGAAACTTGGATAACTTTTTTTTTCAAAATTTCAAAAAACATGGGCTATAACCCATCGTTTTTTGTCATTTCGTCATTTTTTTCAAATCCTCAAAAATGATGAAAAACGGCGCGCTATAGTATGCCGTACGATATGGGCTATAGCCAATGGTCCAAAATGATGAGAAACGAG
The DNA here is from genome assembly GCF_963924005.1 of Protomyctophum bolini. Lineage (NCBI taxonomy): Eukaryota > Metazoa > Chordata > Actinopteri > Myctophiformes > Myctophidae > Protomyctophum > Protomyctophum bolini. Next base: position 33,090,847 of record NC_137862.1, read on the forward strand.
GCTAACTTTTTTTTTCAAAATTTCAAAAAACATGGGCTATAACCCATCGTTTTTGTCATTTCGTCATTTTTTTCAAATCTTCAAAAATGATGAAAAACTGCGCGCTATAGTATGCCGTACGATATGTGCTAAAGCCCACGGTCCAAAATGATGAGAAACGAGGCTAACTTTTTTTTTCAAAATTTCAAAAAACATGGGCTATAACCCATCGTTTTTGTCATTTCGTCATTTTTTTCAAATCCTCAAAAATGATGAAAAACGGCGCGCTATAGTATGCCGTACGATATGGGCTATAGCCCACGGTCCAAAATGATGAGAAACGAGGCTAACTTTTTTTTTCAAAATTTCAAAAAACATGGGCTATAACCCATCGTTTTTGTCATTTCGTCATTTTTTTCAAATCCTCAAAAATGATGAAAAACGGCGCGCTATAGTATGCCGTACGATATGGGCTATAGCCCACGGTCCAAAATGATGAGAAACTTGGATAACTTTTTTTTTCAAAATTTCAAAAAACATGGGCTATAACCCATCGTTTTTTGTCATTTCGTCATTTTTTTCAAATCCTCAAAAATGATGAAAAACGGCGCGCTATAGTATGCCGTACGATATGGGCTATAGCCAATGGTCCAAAATCATGAGAAACGAGGATAACTTTTTTTTTCAAAATTTCAAAAAACATGGGCTATAACCCATCGTTTTTGTCATTTCGTCATTTTTTTCAAATCTTCAAAAATGATGAAAAACTGCGCGCTATAGTATGCCGTACGATATGGGCTATAGCCCACGGTCCAAAATGATGAGAAACGAGGCTAACTTTATTTTTCAAAATTTCAAAAAACATGGGCTATAACCCATCGTTTTTGTCATTTCGTCATTTTTTTCAAATCCTCAAAAATGATGAAAAACGGCGCGCTATAGTATGCCGTACGATATGGGCTATAGCCCACGGTCCAAAATGATGAGAAACGAGGATAACTTTTTTTTTCAAAATTTCAAAAAACATGGGCTATAACCCATCGTTTTTGTCATTTTGTCATTTTTTTCAAATCTTCAAAAATGATGAAAAACGGCGCGCTATAGTATGCCGTACGATATGGGCTATAGCCCACGGTCCAAAATGATGAGAAACGAGGATAACTTTATTTTTCAAAATTTCAAAAAACATGGGCTATAACCCATCGTTTTTGTCATTTCGTCATTTTTTTCAAATCCTCAAAAATGATGAAAAATGGCGCGCTATAGTATGCCGTACGATATGGGCTATAGCCAATGTTCCAAAATCATGAGAAACGAGGATAACTTTTTTTTTTAATTTTCAAAAAACATGGGCTATAACCCATCGTTTTTGTCATTTCGTCATTTTTTTCAAATCCTCAAAAATGATGAAAAACGGCGCGCTATAGTATGCCGTACGATATGGGCTATAGCCCACGGTCCAAAATGATGAGAAACTTGGATAACTTTTTTTTTCAAAATTTCAAAAAACATGGGCTATAACCCATCGTTTTTTGTCATTTCGTCATTTTTTTCAAATCCTCAAAAATTATGAAAAACGGCGCGCTATAGTATGCCGTACGATATGGGCTATAGCCAATGGTCCAAAATCATGAGAAACGAGGATAACTTTTTTTTTCAAAATTTCAAAAAACATGGGCTATAACCCATCGTTTTTGTCATTTCGTAATTTTTTTCAAATCTTCAAAAATGATGAAAAACTGCGCGCTATAGTATGCCGTACGATATGGGCTATAGCCCACGGTCCAAAATGATGAGAAACGAGGCTAACTTTTTTTTTCAAAATTTCAAAAAACATGGGCTATAACCCATCGTTTTTGTCATTTCGTCATTTTTTTCAAATCCTCAAAAATGATGAAAAACGGCGCGCTATAGTATGCCGTACGATATGGGCTATAGCCAATGGTCCAAAATCATGAGAAACGAGGATAACTTTTTTTTTCAAAATTTCAAAAAACATGGGCTATAACCCATCGTTTTTGTCATTTTGTCATTTTTTTCAAATCTTCAAAAATGATGAAAAACGGCGCGCTATAGTATGCCGTACGATATGGGCTATAGCCCACGGTCCAAAATGATGAGAAACGAGGATAACTTTATTTTTCAAAATTTCAAAAAACATGGGCTATAACCCATCGTTTTTGTCATTTCGTCATTTTTTTCAAATCCTCAAAAATGATGAAAAACGGCGCGCTATAGTATGCCGTACGATATGGGCTATAGCCAATGGTCCAAAATCATGAGAAACGAGGCTAACTTTTTTTTTCAAAATTTCAAAAAACATGGGCTATAACCCATCGTTTTTGTCATTTCGTAATTTTTTTCAAATCTTCAAAAATGATGAAAAACTGCGCGCTATAGTATGCCGTACGATATGGGCTATAGCCCACGGTCCAAAATGATGAGAAACGAGGCTAACTTTTTTTTTCAAAATTTCAAAAAACATGGGCTATAACCCATCGTTTTTGTCATTTCGTCATTTTTTTCAAATCCTCAAAAATGATGAAAAACGGCGCGCTATAGTATGCCGTACGATATGGGCTATAGCCAATGGTCCAAAATCATGAGAAACGAGGATAACTTTTTTTTTCAAAATTTCAAAAAACATGGGCTATAACCCATCGTTTTTGTCATTTTGTCATTTTTTTCAAATCTTCAAAAATGATGAAAAACGGCGCGCTATAGTATGCCGTACGATATGGGCTATAGCCCACGGTCCAAAATGATGAGAAACGAGGATAACTTTATTTTTCAAAATTTCAAAAAACATGGGCTATAACCCATCGTTTTTGTCATTTCGTCATTTTTTTCAAATCCTCAAAAATGATGAAAAACGGCGCGCTATAGTATGCCGTACGATATGGGCTATAGCCAATGGTCCAAAATCATGAGAAACGAGGCTAACTTTTTTTTTCAAAATTTCAAAAAACATGGGCTATAACCCATCGTTTTTGTCATTTCGTCATTTTTTTCAAATCTTCAAAAATGATGAAAAACTGCGCGCTATAGTATGCCGTACGATATGGGCTATAGCCCACGGTCCAAAATCATGAGAAACGAGGATAACTTTTTTTTTCAAAATTTCAAAAAACATGGGCTATAACCCATCGTTTTTGTCATTTCGTCATTTTTTTCAAATCCTCAAAAATGATGAAAAACGGCGCGCTATAGTATGCCGTACGATATGGGCTATAGCCAATGGTCCAAAATCATGTGAAACGAGGATAACTTTTTTTTTCAAATTTTTAAAAAACATGGGCTATAACCCATCGTTTTTGTCAAATTGCGGAATTGCGGAAATTGCGGAAATGGTAATTGCGGAAATTGCGGAAATGGAAATTGCGGATTTCTTTTTTCATTTTTTCATTTTTTTCAAATCCTCAAAAATGATGAAAAACGGCGCGCTATAGTATGCCGTACGATATGGGCTATAGCCCATGGTCCAAAATGATGAGAAACGAGGATAAGTTTTTTTTCAAAATTTCAAAAAACATGGGCTATAACCCATCGTTTTTTTCATTTTTTCATTTTTTTCGAATCCTCGAAAATCATGAAAAACGGCGTGCTATAGTATGCCGTACGATATGGGCTATAGCCCATGGTCCAAAATGATGAAAATGAGGATAAAAAAGATGAGAGATGAGCTTTAGCCCATGGCCTCGGAGTGATTTTCGTGTTTTTTACAAATCCTCAAAAATGATAAAAAGCGGCATGCTATGTCGTTCGAGATGGGCTATAGCACATGGTTTAAAATAAAAATGTTTGAGAAGTCGTCCTTTAAGTGACAGAAGAAGGCTATATGCTAGCCTGTACGTGTGTGACCCTGCACTGTTTAACTGTCTTTAGACCCTGATAAGGAAACACTTGATGGAGATGAGAGGCTGGTAATCTGATTTCACCCCCACACCCACCCCTCTGCATTGCTAGGAGATTGCTCAGGCGTCTGAGGAGAGAGGTATTTGTAATTACATAGGCGGATTAGGAGGTTTGACTAGAAGCCACTTGGACTGGATTTGCAGTGTGTGTGTGTGTGTGTGTGTGTGTGTGTGTGTGTGTGTGTGTGTGTGTGTGTGTGTGTGTGTGTGTGTGTGTGTGTGTGTGTGTGTGTGTGTGCGTGCGTGCATACGTGCATACGTGCATGCATGCGTGTGTGCGTGCGTGAGAGAGAGAGAGAGAGAGAGAGAGAGAGAGAGAGAGAGAGAGAGAGCACAGCAGGTCCCCCGGGTATTAAATAGGGCATCCATCGCTAGATGCGAATGGAGAGGATAAAGTGTAGCCGAGCTGCTGATTAGCCAGCAGAGAGAGGAGAGGCCTATAGAGTGTGATGGGAGATTAAGAAGTGAGGAGAGGTTGAGGCAGGCATTTAGCAGAGCCAGGACAAAGGCTTACCTTTCTGTGAGCTTCTCAGATACACAGATTCATTATGCAAGGTAGTACTTAATAGGAGCCAGTCGATGAGAGATTCATCAAATAATCTCTATTTTTATGAACCAATTCAACCCAATTTTGGGCATGTGCGTGTCATTATAGGTATCGATAATACTGATAATCGAATAATATTCAAACAATATGACTGGGTGTCTGGGAACAGAAAGCAGAGAAAATCTATTTTTATTAATCCTATAATACAGTAGGCTACTAAACCGGCTTGGATTTGTTTTGATCGCGTTCTTTTCAGTTTGTCCTCTGATCTGGAAGCCGTAGATTAACTCACAGGTTGTGGAAGAGCACCCTCTATCGCTGCAAACACTGCAAACACCTGAATGTCTATATACGTCAATGATGGTTAAGCGTTGGATTCGAAATTATGGATACAGTCAATGAGTAATATATACTACATTATATTGTATTGTATTGTATTGTATTGTATTGTATATTATATTATATTATATTACAGCTTGTAGACGAGGCTCACCTCAATCTCCTTATCCCTGGCCTGAGCTGGCCCTGACCCATGGCTAGTTCCTGGCTGTGAGTATACCTTTAATGTTATCCTCTCTGGCTCATGGCTATAGTTCCCATGACTGTGACTGAGTGAGTATATCTTTATCCTCTCTGAAGGGAGTAATCTTCTTGTAAAGAGCTCACTACTTGTTTTTACATAAACAAAGACTTTGGGATAAGACAGAGAGAGACACACAGCCAAATCCTGCATGCTTGGACGGACTGCTGTGTCATGCTGACTTCACCTGATGGACCGCTGCTTCTCAAACCTTCACCTCAGGCACCATCTGATGGACCGCTGCTTCTCAAACCTTCACCTCAGGCACCATCTGATGGACCGCTGCTTCTCAAACCTTCACCTCAGGCACCATCTGATGGACCGCTGCTTCTCAAACCTTCACCTCAGGCACCATCTGATGGACCGCTGCTTCTCAAACCTTCACCTCAGGCACCATCTGATGGACCGCTGCTTCTCAAACCTTCACCTCAGGCACCATCTGATGGACCGCTGCTTCTCAAACCTTCACCTCAGGCACCATCTGATGGACCGCTGCTTCTCAAACCTTTTGCTCTCAGGTCACCCCCGCTTGAAAGTAACATTTTCATCCACGCCACCACCTGAATTACATTGTTTTTATAGAACCTTTTACTGTACATTCATGACATATTACGGTACGTAAATATGTCAATCTTTTCCCCTAAGAGGACAGTATGAGAGCATCAGTTTCGTATACGTGTGTACGTCTCTATATCTATAATCCACGTAACTCGAAAAACATTCGACCCACGCGTTTCACACCCCCACAGGGAGAGCAGTGCCCGGTGTCGTTCCACACCCCCACAGGGAGAGCAGTGCCCGGTGTCGTTCCACACCCCCACAGGGAGTGCAGTGCCCGGTGTCGTTCCACACCCCCACAGGGAGTGCAGTGCCCGGTGTCGTTCCACACCCCCACAGGGAGTGCAGTGCCCGGTGTCGTTCCACACCCCCACAGGGAGTGCAGTGCCCGGTGTCGTTCCACACCCCCACAGGGAGTGCAGTGCCCAGTGTCGAGTCGTTCCACACCCCCACAGGGAGAGCAGTGCCCGGTGTCGAGTTCGTCAGATAGCCAGTTGTCCAGAACCAGCACCAAAGCCTCTGCCCGGGCTCTGGACATGATCACCCCTATATCTCCATATATGCAGCGGGCCTGTTCTGACATCTGCTTATAGACTCCATATTTGGAAATGCTGGACAAAGAACTCCATATGGGCATAAAAAGGACACAGATGGATCTGGCCTGTTCTGACATCACAATGATGTTCGACCTCGCCCTTTATTAGCCAATTGATCACACCTGATCAACGGGCACTGTTCTAGTGTATAAAATAATTTCAAAATAGCAGATGTACAAGGGTTGACGTTGGCGAGGTTACTGTACATTTTGTAATAATAATAAAAATCAAGAAAGTAACTAGTAACTAGTTATTAGGAATTGTACAAATATCTCAAAATTACACTGAAGTACTGTACATATACTTTACATCACTGGTCATCGATGACGCCTGCGCCAAGTTCTGACAGCCTCTTACTGGAGATACGTGAACTACGTATACTATTATTATTACCGTAGTGCAGGGATACTCAAATAGATTTACCTGTGGGCCACATTACAAAAATGGCAAGGGGCCAGAGGCCAGTAGATAAAATTACGACATTAATGATACTTGATAACTTCTCTCTTTCAATTGCTTTATTTTCGCAAAATGTATCAAAGTACAATGTGCATGCACACAATATGTAAATAAATAAATGTGTTACATTTTCTTGCATAAACACAAAGAGCTGTTTCCATAACTGCACAAATTATTGCACATAACATGAGTAGCTGTTATAATAACATAATAACATAACATGAGTAGCTCTTTGCCTGCCTGCCTGCCTGTCTGTCTGTCTGTCCATGAGTAGTTATTTGTCTGTCTGTCAATGAGTAGCTGTCTTACTGTCTGCCTGTCTATGAGTAGCTGTCTGTCTGTCTATGAGTAGCTGTCTGCCTGCCTGCCCAATTGTCTATGAGTAGCTGTCTGTCTGCCTGTCTATGAGTAGCTGTCTGCCTTCCTGCCTGTCCAATTGTCCATGAGTAGCTGTCTGTCTGTCTATGAGTAGCTGTCTGCCTTCCTGCCTGTCCAATTGTCCATGAGTAGCTGTCTGCCTGCCTGTCCAATTCTCCATGAGTAGCTGTCTGTCTGCCTGTCTATGAGTAGCTGTCTGACTGCCTGCCTGTCCAATTCTCCATGAGTAGCTGTCTGTCTGTCTGCCTGTCTATGAGTAGCTGTCTGCCTGCCTGCCAGCCAGCAAGTTGGTTAACAGAAAATAAATTGTTATGGCTGAGTAAAATAAAATACAATAAACACAATTTGCCTGAAAATAGATTACCCAGCTATGACCTTTTTCATGAAAAAAAATGAGTAGTGATATGGCTGACTGAGTAAAATAAAACAATCTACCTGAAAATAGATAGCTATAAGTGAAGAGCAATTTCCGCAATTACAATTTCCGCAATTTCTGCAATTTCCATTTCCGCAATTTCCGCAATTTCCACCATTTCCGCAATTTCCGCAATTACCATTTCCGCAATTTCCATTTCCGCATTTCCGCAATTTCCGCAATTTCCATTTCCACCATTTCCGCAATTTCCGCAATTTCCATTTCCGCAATTTCCATTTCCATTTCCAACTATTAATGGCAGCTGGGTTTCATCATTCAAATAAAATAGAATTCTGTCCGTTTAGCTATAAAATTATGTCAGGGAATAGGGATACACAGTATATGTCTTTCATTTGCATTGCATCCCCCCCCCCCCCCCAAGCTTTTATTTTCGTTCGAGTAATAGTACAACTCTAATAGTATTACTTATAATAATGTAATTAAAGATAACTTCATTCAGATTTATTTATTTTTATTTCATTTTCCAGATTTCTTTTTCTTCTTTTTTTTAGATTTTCATTGGTGGGCCAGTCATAATGGTCCCGCGGGCCTGATGTGGCCCGCGGGCCTGAGGTTGAGTATCACTGCCGTAGTGTATATTTGTATGTGTGCTCACACATGTTAATCAGTGTCAGACTGTGTGTACAGTGAGCAGTTTTCCCTCTCTGCTGCTCCACGTAACCGTCAACCCTATTATATTTTTTCAAGTGTTTATGTACCTGTCTCTCCTGCATGGGAGGCTAGCCATCTGTCATCTAATCTGCAAATCTATGCAAATCACGCCATCACTTTGCATTCAGAAGTCAGAAGTCCAGCATCTCAGAGGCACTTTTCACATCCCTATCAGTAGCGTATAACAACGTGCGGCCAGTAATGCCAGTAATAGACTGTATGCTGGCGTTCCCCCAGCCCGGATAAAGGTCTGTCTGTCTGTCTGTCTGTCTGTCTGTCCGTCCGTCCGTCCGTTCGTCTGTCCGCCTGTGTAACAATGTGTTCATCCAGGTGTTTGTTCAGGTGTCATCATAACAGAGAGAATGGAGAAGGAGAAGTGGGATTGAATTTGAATAGAATATTGTGTATTTGGGCTGCATGCGGCACAAAGCCACAAGTCTGACCTCGTTGTTTTCTGTTTGTCTGTCTTTTCTTCTCTCTCTTCTACGCTTTCCTTTCTTTGCGTCACTTTTTATGGTTTATTGTCAGTTGGAAGGTTTCACCACCTATCTGTGGTGAACAGGTAGCATATATACCGGTAGCCACACCCATAGTAGGACATAACAACTATAACAACATTTACATTAGCAGTCTATGCCTGTAAAATTGACTGCATATGATTTACATTGTAAATCATATGCAGTGTTAATGTTGTCGACTAACTATTACTACTAACTAACTATGAAATTTAGTTGACTACATTCTTTTCATTGACGAAAACTAAATAAAAGATAATTAAGCTATGACTGAAACTAAGACTACATATCTTCATCACGTCATATGCTGGTACGGGACATACGCATACGTAGCACCTGACAAAAACATTACTTGCACGCTCTGCTCGCGCAAGTAATAACAATAACAACTGTGGACTATACCCAAATATAATACCTCTATGGACTAGACCGCAACGGAGGCCCGCACAACCTGTGTCACGGCACCCACTTTGAGAAACCCTGATCTACAGTGGCATCGTTGCCAGAAAAGATAACCGTGGATACATTCATCACAGCACAAGAAATTAAGCTATAGCCTACCTTATACGTCATCTTCCACAATGATGGACTGCCAAGGAGGTGTGTGTGTGTGTGCTATCACTCAAATGGGATGAAAATTGTGACGGGCTGAAATAACAAAAGCTGTGCCACATTATTTTCCAATGTGCATACGTATTCCATTCCACACGTCAAGCAAAAAGCAAGACGCTTTAGCTGGCACAAATCCCTAATCTGAGTCGAGAGTAAAATAATCTGTTTCAGGATGTAATAATTCACATGGTATGTCTTTTGATTTGGATTAGCAGCACAGCCCCAATCCTCTTAGTCCAATACCTCGCTGGTGACGAGGGTTCACAAGTCCACACGCTGCAGCTAGACCATAGATTGTCTCTTGACCATTAACTCTTACAGTTTACACATAATCGTTTTATGTCTGGCCCTGACAGATTATCTTTCAGAGATAATATAAACGCTATGTTCTTAACACACATGTCTTGTTCATGGTTATTTTGAGTAATACTTCATTTACTTTGTGTATGCTCATTGCTGTGAAATTGGGTACATACGGTATTTCAGACACCTTTATTGTAGATTTATTTAATGGTGTAAAGTAACTAAGTACATTTACTCAAGTAGACCTACTGTACTTGAGTCTACAGTTTTGAGGTATTTGTACTTTACTGGAGTATTTCCAATTTTCAGTACTTTTACTTATACTCCATTACATGTAGATGCAAATATTATACTGTTACTCTGTTACTGTTACTACAGTTATTTGAAAACTTTTATACAGTTACTTTTTATTCAATTTTTATTATTATTACAAAACACACCTCTGACTTCAACCCTACATTTCAGCCATTTAAAAATAGCAGATGTGACGCATTGTGAGCTTTTCTGCTACAGCATTTTCAAAAGATTATTTTGTAATACATTTGAAAACTTGTAAAATGGGACATTCTGCATGAGTACTTTCTACTTTTGGCACTTTAATGACATTTTGATACCAATACTTTTGTGCTTTTACTCAAGTACATTTTGAATTCCGGACATGTACTCATAACAGAGTTGCTGTATTGATACTTTTACTTAAGTAAGAAATGTTTGCCACCACTGTTTAAGACCATCACTATAGGATCAGGGACACGTCACACTTCAGAGGGTGGGAAATACTTTTTGACTTTAATACCCAAGAATCACAATCCAGCAGAAGCGGTGGGGGGGATTCTGTGCTTATAATGCAGGATTGTACTAGCAGGGTGGGGTGGGGGGGGGGGGGTCCTTTGATTTGTAAAAAATTAAATAAAAAAACAAACAGTCTGTCACAGCCCTTGCTCACTGCCATCTCTAAAACGTGATCCAGCGCTTTCAAATGACAGGGGAGAAGAGAAGGAAAAATACCCTCCCCCCAATCATTAAATCCTCCACTCAATATTCTTTATCCTTTAACCCATTAAGACCTGCAGGCCTTTAGATTAAGACCTGCAGGCCTTTAGATTCTACAAAATGTGTCTTCTAAATCCTAACAGAAAAACCTATGTTGCTATATCAGTGGTCAAGTAAGCCTTGCCGAGCCATGAGTCCCAGAGGGGCAGGAACCTATCTCCTGTTTCTGTAGTGTGAGGCAGCTTGATGTACAAGTACACCCCCTGGACATGACGAGTTGCGGGGTAAGGGCCGATTCATTCTCCTATTTTACCGCTGTAGTGCCGAAATGGCGTGATTCATACTCCTATTTTAGAGCCGAATAAAAGTCGGTTCGGCGCTGTAGAGCCTACAATGTGACGTCATTTGAGGTTCGGGGGGGGGGGGGGGGGGTACCGTCCTAAAGTCGGCTCTTTAGTGCTACTGAAAATTTCTGACGAGCCGAAATCATTTCGGCACTACAACGGTAAAATTGGAGTACGAATCTGCCCTTAGTCCCTGCAACTAAGGGCCGATTCATGCTGCAGGGACTTACCCCAATCCAACCCTTGATGCTGAGTGCCAAGCAGGGAGGCAATGGGTCCCAGTCTTTGGTATGACCCAGTCGGGGATTGAAACCCAGCCTCCCAGCCTCAGGGCAGACACTCAAACAACAATGCCACTGAGCTGGTATATCAGTGGTCAATGGACCCCTAAAAATGTATTTTTTGGCCACAGCAACCATTTAAAAATAGGCCCCCAGAAGCATAATTTTAGTTCATAATTTTTTGCTTAAAATAATAATAATAATAATAATATAACATATAATAATAATAAAAACATTTGTCTCTTTCAATGATTTTTATTTGATTTTCAATTATTGACATATTGACAAAAACATTTGTCAAATGTATACATTGTCAATTTGTCATTTGTCAATGTATAAATGCTTTTTTGCCATAAAATCTAACATGACACTGATGCTTTCCCGGTCTTAATGCGCTAAGGTTCTTTATAATTTAATAAATAGGATTAAAGTCGTCGGGTAGAACAGAGCGGAGCGAGAGACTGGCGTTCCACATTTTCTGTTTCAGCCTCAGCTCTCCACACACTACTGAGTCGTATTAAATAAAACCCCCTGGAAGATTACAGGGCCTTAATCTGCTGGGAACACATGTTGTGAAGAAGAAAAGACATTTTATTTGGGGAAACCACCGGTGTCCGAGTTTAAGCAGGAAATGGGCTTTCTATATTCATAATCTCGTCTATTTTAGCCCTCCCCGGAGTAAATGAAAAATCTCCTGTTACAAAATAGAGCAGTATATACAGTATACTCACTGTACATTTATGAGTGCATGCATGTGTGAAGGAATTAACAGTACTCGATTCCGGTCTCGAGTCCGATGTACCAATAGTCCGACATACTTGGCCGGTTAAGACTCACCTGTGGCTTCCACGTGCAGTTAGGGTTAAGGGTAGGGTTATAGTAATGTTGGATTATTGGGACGTCGGACTAATGCTACGCAGTTGACCAAGGGCCTCGGGACTCTCCCCCCACTGAGTCCACTCAAGTCACTACAATACAATGAAATAATTGTATTGTACCCATATTATGAGGAGCCCATTCACATTAACATTATAAGACAGTCTGGTGCTTATAGACAGCCATCTTAAGTAACAGAGCGCAGCTGACGCACCTGCCTGCTCTTGCACTAGAAAAAAATATCTGTTCTCGGCCTCAACTCGGTCTCACCTCCCATCGGTCTAGACTCGAACTCCTACTCTCGGTATTGACTCGAACTCGACCCCCCTCCCACACTCGGTCTTGACTCAGACTCGGATCATATCTCCAAAACCTCAGAATGGCGTTAATGTTGCTCTGGAGAGGGAATTCTGGAGCTCTCTGTGGAACTGTTGCCCTTATTCCCCCGTTGAAGATGGATGGACTACAACACTACTTGTGACTTGTGCAATTCACCCTCTGTCAATCTTATTCTCTTACGTACACTTACTAGTGTATACTATGTATATATAGTGCTTGCAGCTTTAATTAGTCTTAGTTTTAGTCAGTGAAATAAGGTAATCGACAACTCATGACCCGTGTTCGCACCCCCAACCAGTATCTCTGATGCCGGTTATGTGTGCTCAGGTGCACTGCACACCAACGCTTCAGCGTAATGAACTCCTAGGTATAGACTTTGCCACTTTGAATGCTCCTCTCTCTCACAAGGAGACAAAATGCCAAAACAAATCTTGTCATAATTAGGTGTAATACAGCTCATTAGCATCTGCTTAATTATCCTATTAATAACACCTCCTAGGAGAGCTCGTTTGAGGCAGCAACAGTGCGCTCAGGCAAATGTTTGTTCCTAAATGAGCAAACACAGAGTCGACAACAGCATTGTTCAAACACGGGAGGGAGGCTTTGACGATCTGAAAAACAAGGTCGGGATTAATAGCCAGATACACGGCTTATCTTCTCACTGAGGTTTGGCTTTGCCACCACACAGGCTCTGGAATGCAGTTAATAATGTCTGGGGGAATATTTTTGAGCACTACTACAGATACAACCATATCCCAATAACTTACCGTCGTAGGCTATGACACCAGTGTTCATTTTGTCGACTTCAACTATGACCTAAACTGTTCGCTGACTAACCTTTTTCACTGACAAAAAACAAATAAAAACTATGCTATGATGACTGAAACTAAGAAATGCATTGACAATTTCGTCAACAAATAAAAACTAGACTAAATTGTTAGAGAAGGACTAGTAGAGAAGTCAAGTCATTGTATGTGTTGTGCTCTGAAAATAGCAATGTAAAGTGTATCAGTCATCACGACACATCGAGGCCCACCAACATACACTTTTTATACTCACTTTATACTCACTATGCTCACTATACTCACCTGGCGACGGACTAATGGATTGATGGACAATGCAACTTTTCATATGAAGAGCGGTTTGCGGTCGCAACTAAAAACCTGTCTGAAGTGAGTGGTGCACCTCGCCCCTTGTTGGTACCCTAAACAGACAGACATACATAGGGACAGACTTTGGCTATGGGTTTCCCAAACGCATATGGTGTAAGACTTGTAGTGCTGCACATGCTCAGATGCTCCTCTAGGCCGCACACAGAAGCCTGTGAACATAGACATTTCGTGCATAGATGGCCTGAGGCCTACCATTGCGTGGCACATCTATGCACGACACTATGTTCACAGGCTTCTGTCTGCGGCCTAGAGGAGCATCTGAGCACGTTCAGCACTACAAGTCTTACACCATATGCGTTTGGGAAACCCATCCATTGCTGATCCTTTTTTTAAGTGGTTGCACCACTTAAAAAATCCGTATAGACTATAATATGACTTTAACTAAATAAATTGTATTGAAAAGACTATGACTAAATCAAAACTTACTAACATATCCCAATAACTTCCCCAGGTATAAAACAGTTTTCTAGACAAAATAGAGTAAGCAAAATCATTCAAATGAGTCCCACTGCGGAATAGACGGTGCTAATCCCATCCGTCCCAGATCAGCCCTCCCTCAGAACACTAATCCATGCACTATTGTCCTTGCCTATACCCCATTTTAACCTATGCGCGCACACACACACACACACACACACACACACACACACACACACACACACACACACACACACACACACACACACACAGCAGCTGCTCTTTGTGTGTATACTGTCAACAAGTCATTTCCTAGCATAGCTTCCAGTTCACACATAGGATATTAGCCTGTCATCTCAGTGTCTTGAATGGAAAGATGAAGTCATTTTGGGGTCCTTCTCAAATTCATGGCCCAAGTCAGTCACTCATGGTCCTGGCACTGACCACTTCTGGCGAAATGAAATCGCCCAAGTCCTAATAGAAAAGGATCATGCGACCCTTTTAGTAAAATTGCCTATCTCAAGAGTGTGACTTATAAGCCAAAATAGTTTTTTTCCCCCTTTATGGTTTTATAGTTTCATGACTTTGCCTAAAACAATTCAAGACTCAAGTCAGGTTTAATCCTATTTAATTTTATTTACCGTAATCATCTTGCATAACTGACAGACAGTGTTATCTTAAGTTAAATAGTCATAAGTTGTATTCAGTGAGATGGTTAAGAAATCATATAGTTTTGTTTTGGATCAGTTGTAAAAAATTCCTGAAAAACTTTAAAAAAAACTTTATGAAGGTAACGGTATGTGTGATGACTGTGATCATGGCCATGCTGTGGAAATAATGGACAGCAAACAGGATTTAAAATATAAAACAGGATTTAAAATACTACAACAAGTAAAAGTCTGGAAAAAGAAAGTAAAAGAACAAAGTTGTTTTTATCAAAATACTTACAGTAGCCTATACTACTCATTATGCAGTGTCCCATTTCACAAGTTTGCAAATGTATAACACTAGAATTTTGCGCCCGCTTCACGAGCACTCAATCCCAGAGTTACTTCGCCACGCACTCCGCGGCAGAAGTGCCGTGTTTGCATGAATGAAACTGTATGTAATCGCGCCTGTGTGTGTGTGTGTGTGTGTGTGTGTGTGTGGGGGGGGTGGGGGGGGTGGCTTACAGACGTGCGTGTGCATGTGTGTGTGTGTGTGAAATCCAAAGTACTCGGCAGTAGCGCCAAAGCGATCGTTGTAATGGTAATATAGGCAGGAACCAAGTTGGTGCAAAGAACAATGTTGATGTAAGGGATTAGTTGAGTCATTGATATTTTAAATACTGAGATTTAGAAGGAATGAGCTAAATCGCTAGAATTCCTCTTCCTCGTTTCTGTTCTCCTCAATCTCCTGCGCGAGATGAGATTTTGAGACTGTGACTGAAAGCTAGTGTGGGGGCGGGGTGGGGGCGGGCCTGGTGGGCCTATTAGAAGACAGGGCAGTGTTGCCAGGTTTGCGAATTGTAAGCGAGTTGTAGTGTGTGTAAGTAGCGTGGTTAAAAGGCCTTGTTTCTGGCCCTGTTGGGGCAACAGCATAGTGTCCACATGTTTTCAATTGGCTAGTGGCCACATCTTTTGGCCACGTGACCAACTTTACAATTGTAAGAATAGATGTCTAGTTTGTCTACATATCTTTTGAGAATATAGCCGATATATAAGTTCACAATGTGACGCATCGCGAGTCTCGGCTATTTTCAAATGGCTGAAATGTGCTGTTAAAGTGGCTTTGTAATAATGATCAAAATCTACAAAGTAACTATAGTAGCTACAGTTTTCAAATAATTGTAGTGGAGTAAAAGTATAATATTTGCCTCTGTGGAGTAGAAGAAGTACTGAAAAATGGAAATACTCTAGTAAAGTAACAATGCTTCAAAATTGTAGGCTATAGGCTACACACTACAGTAAATGTACTTGGCAATAGCTACTTTCCGTGGGGTTGCAGAGGGGACAGAGGGTCGAGGACAGTGGCAGGCGGACAGTTGTCTTGTCACCATTCACAGCTTCTTCAGGGACATACTTTTTATTTGTGTTTTTAAGTGGCGCAACTGCAGCAATGGCAACTACAGCTCTGGTTGATGCAGGAATTATCACAGAAGACTCCCTGTGCAAAGTGATTGATTAGAACAAAGTCAAGAGAGAAGTTGATGAGAGAGCTGGGGGAAGAGGAGAAGTGCAGGGAGAAGGGGTGGTCACCCGCATCCTTTTTGATGGGCAGAGTGACCATTAATGATGGAAACTGATCGAGGGCACAGGCAGTGACCAATCCTCTCATGCAAGGATGAGGAATACTACAGGGTTGCCACTTGCCAGTGAGCCTGGCAGCAAATCTATTCCCCAGAAACAGTAACTAAAGAGTAGTCTGTATAGCTGTATAGTAGTATATAGTAGTAGCTGTATAGTAGCTGTAGTACCGTATGTCATTTTTCATGGGTTTCTATAGAAAAACAATCATGAGAGAAATGATGAACACCACGAAAAACGACATACAATAGGAAAAACAGGAAAAGCAACAACATACTTATGTGGTTTTCATCATTTCTCTCATAATTGTTTTAGTCGTCGAAAACCATGAGTCTTTAATGGTTTTCTTTTTTTTATCAGCATGAAAAAAGCACGTGGTATGTGCTTTTCAATCATGTCGTTTTTTTATACTAGTATTATTTTATAGTACTTAGACTATGAAATGAACGCTGCTTCGTTGCTCAAAAGAAATGCTGTCAGTCAGTAGACAGTGGCCCTTTAAGTCCACCATGGAGTTTCTTCCCAGCAACAGGTTACCCAGCAGTCCTAATTATCAATGAGGGCATTCTCATTACACTAGATGGAGGAGGTAGGAAATACGTTTATAATCATGTTCAATTACTGCTCCTTCACATTTGATCTCAGCCTTCCAATCCACACACAGTCTTAATGACAGATTTGTATCAATTATTTGCTTTGCTGAGCTCGTTAGCCTAGCTTGTTCACCGCAGTGGCAGTTAAAGTATCGCTGTGGAGGAGGAGGCTCTTCAGTGAGTGCCTGAAGCCTAATTCTTGCCTGGGAGAAAAAAGCACGACACATTTTCAACTAGGATGGCATTGACCCTTTTTTCCACATTTCAAATGTAGAATGCCCCCTCAATGTAGTAAGCCAGCATCAGAGCCTTAGATATAGACAGTTACGCAAACTCCGTTCACTTCATGGGGCCAGTCCAATGGCGGCTATCCTACATAGACTTCTATTGAGAATGGGGACAACCAACGGGGACAAGTCCTGGACCGGAAGTAGGCAGAAATGCATTGGATCCAGCTTTAATGATCTTAAATCCCTTTATTTTAGATTATTTTGTATTCTTATTTGCGCCGCCCTCGTTGAAGACAATGTATTTCCAACTCCAGCTTGTCTCAGTTCAGGCTGCATGAACAGCGCTCGGTTTCTGCCCCCTCAATATCGTAACTCTTCTATTAGATGGCTCTGGCCAGCATCAGAGTGGAGTTGCTTCACCCAAGCAAGAGTGGAATGGAGTTCCTTTAAAATGTTCATCTTATGGTGGACATGTTTGCCTGAAAATGAATCTTTGGAATGTTTCATAGTTTTAGAAATATAGTACTTTCAAGTTTATAATGGGGGTCAATGGCAGATTTTGGCACATCAAATAATCACTACTAATGCTCACACATCGATGGTTTATTTACAAAAGCAACACGTTGTTTGAACCGTCAAGGTATCCTGTGGTGTCCCGTTTGACTAGCCCACTGTGCCATTAGTACCAGTAAATTCATGCTGCTTTTTTTGTTTTGAAGTCGTTCTTCTCGAAATCGGTCTTGAAAGTAAAGACTTAAGTGGGGTTTGAACGCACAACCTCCAGATCATGTAGCCAATGTGCTAACTCACTGAGCTACGTGCTACCTGCAACAGCACAGTCTTCCTTTGCCTTTGAGTAACAACATTGGTACAAAAATGTGTCTATCGTTTGTTGTGCTGTTGTTTATCTAGACGTTTGATTGTTTATGAATCACAATGGGAACAAGCCTTGGCCTCTGGCTTTTCTGTCATTATCATTTTGGCATTTTGTACACAGCCAGCACATTGCCTCACTGGGTAAAGAGCCTGCCTGGGAATCTGGAGGCCACAGGTTCAAGTCTCATCTTTGATGCTGGAACTTTTTACTTTGACATGTTTTATAATTTCTGAGTTATCTAACTTAAACGCCCAATGCATTCTCAATGGCAATAGCACAAACTTTGGCATGCTACTAGTCCTACATACATAGACCTCGAACAGCCATTCAAACCTATTTAGGTTAATCTTATGGTGGTCATGTTTGCCCGAAAAGGAATCTTTGAAATGTTTCATAGTTTTAGAAATATAGTACTTTTAAATTTGAAAAATTCAGCATGGGGTTCAATGGCAGTTTTGTCACGTCAAAAAATCACTTTCACCTAGAAACCCCAGTCACACTTTTTACAATTCAGCTTGCTGTGGGCACACATGCTGGAACTTCTTACTTTGAAATGTGTTCTGATTCTGAGTTATTTAACTAAAACGCCCAATGCATTCTCAATGGCAATAGCACAAACTTTGGCATGCTACTAGTCCTACATTTTTTCCGGTGGAAAAAAAATTCTGGCCAAAAAACCTACATTTTATATGTGTCCACCAGAGAAAGTAGGCTTTCTAGTTTCTAGTGAGTAGGTAAAACCGAAAACGTTCTTAATATCTTCGCTACAGAGGCTGGTCTGCATTTTATGCGAGGGCAGGAAGAGAACGGCCCCCATAGCCTAAATGCAACGGCAGCAAGTGCATTAGGCTATGGACCAGAGCTATGAATTGAACACATTGATAATGTTCCTTGCTGCGTTTACAATTGCTGCGGATGACAGTGCAGTGTGAAGGCAAACGCAGCAAATTAAATATGCAAGAATGATGCAACTTCTCCACCCATTGGCATCGAGTCTACCGAAGTAGAGGTGAGAATGAAAAGTGATAGTTCACCCCCAAAATTATGTTTTTTACTCACCCCATGAAGAATTGATTGGTGACCAGCCCTACGGAACCACTGCAGGTCATCAAACTATTGGCTTAGGAATGCAAAAAAAACAAAAATATCCATGAATTCAGGTCTCCATGGGGTGAGTAATGCAACAGTATTTTTCTTGGGTGAATTATCCCTTTAAACCAGAGGGAGAGACAGCAAGATCACATTGCGACTTGCAATGTCTCTCTAAATTCATGAATTCGAAATATCAAATTATTCCGACGGATTTGTGTCACGGCACCCACTTTGAGAACCACTCATCTAATATAATAAATGAAACGGGGACCAAGCGGTTCAAAGAAAATCACCTGTCCGTTTGTGCTGGCAAGTCAATCATCATAAGGAAATAGGCGGCCATTCTACAAAAAACAAGAAACGTTTTATTGATTTATTAACAACTGTACATTTCTATTCAGTGCTGACAGTATTTGCTACATACATGAGACTAGCGTGTTTCACCCACATATTCTGACTGTGGGAAAACACTGAATAGCACAGTGGAGAATGCAACCATTCACTGTAGCCTTGTACTCAACATACAGTATAGGTAGAACTGTTCCACCGTGTGCTTATTTTTTATACGTACCACTCCTTCTAGCCCCGTTTGGAACCTGTCCCTCCGCTGTATAGCTCCGAGATGAGGTCCCATTGCGTAGTGTGCCGAAAGAAAATTGGCCAATTTTCATTCATTTACATTTTTTTGTCAGCCTGTGGCATGTCTTCTGCGCATGTGGACAGTGTTAATGTGGGGTGGGGCGAGAGGTGGGGCGAGAGGTGGGGCGAGAGGTGGGACGAGAGGTGGGACGAGAGGTGGGACGAGAGGTGGGACGAGAGGTGGGACGAGAGGTGGGACGAGAGGTGAGAGGTGGGGCGAGAGGTGGGACGAGAGGTGGGGCGAGAGGTGGGACGAGAGGTGGGACGAGAGGTGGGGCGAGAGGTGGGGCGAGAGGTGGGACGAGAGGTGGGACGAGAGGTGGGGCGAGAGGTGGGGCGAGAGGTGGGGCGAGAGGTGGGACGAGAGGTGGGGCGAGAGGTGGGACGAGAGGTGGGACGAGAGGTGGGGCGAGAGGTGGGACGAGAGGTGGGGCGAGAGGTGGGGCGAGAGGTGGGACGAGAGGTGGGGCGAGGATCTGCCGGCTGGCTGGGACAGGCTAGTCCCAGATGGGCCTTAAAGTCACGTCTCTAACCATGATTCAATGGCACAGCGCAACACAATACAATTATGTCAGGGTTTAACAAGAGCACTTTTTTATCAGTTTCTGCCTGCTTGCTGCTGCAATGCTACCAGCTGCGGTCCAAGGGGTTCAGGTAAACAGCAAATTATACCCCCCATCCATCTCCCAAAAATCTAGAAATGGTCCAAGAAACGGGGGAGAATGAGAGCACAGACAAAGTACACTTTAGTACACATAAAACGACTTTAAATATTAATTTAATTTACATCCATGTCATTCCCCCAGAACAAGTCCCCACTGTGGTGTTCGTTGCGCTGCTGACCCATATCCATCCTTGGGCTGGACCCGAGACAGAGCGGATCGGACCACATTTTGGATAGCTCCACTTAGGCATTGTCCCAAAAGGCAATAAAAATAAAAAGTAAATCCACAAAGTGTTCGAACTGGAAATGTTTTGTGCTCCTCTTGTCATTTTAGATTTTTGAAAAGGTCAAAGGTCAGCCCAGAGAATGTGCTTTGATAAAAAATAAAAATCAAGAAGAAATTAAATTGTTTTAAAAGAAGTTCACATCTGCTTTCTCTACATTATCTCCCATGAAGGACAGCGCGGCAAAAGTAAACCATCACAAGTACACCCAGGACATGAAAATATATATATTTATAATATATATAGAGATGTATATAAAATGTCTTATTTACTCCAATATGTACACTTTACAACACGTCGTCTAGGCAGAGAGGTTCTCTGGAATGAAGCGCTGCTTCATTGGTTAAAACATTTTCTCATGTAAAAAAAAATGAAAAAAAATCTAAACCAACAGACATTTGTTTTATCCAAAAATAGACCTCCAAAAGGAGGACAGAAAAAAAATGAAAAAAATACATCAGCGTCTCCAATCCATGGTCCAAGAAGTAGGAGGAGCCAAGTCAGGCCCACCCACAACTAATACCCAATGGGCAGGCAGTCTGTCTGTCTCGGGATCCCACTGTGCAGTAGTCCAGTCCGTAGCAGGTCTGAGGGAGTGGTCGGCAGGATGATTGGGGGAGGGGTCATCACTGATTGGACCAGTGGAAGGGGAGTTGTCATCACTGATTGGACCAGTGGAAGGGGAGGAGTCATCACTGATAGGACCAGTGGAAGTGCTGAAGCTCTGGGCGGGCTAACCAAGGCAGGCTCCTCCCTCCTCTAGTAGATGACCTCGTAGACAGTGGCTTTCTTGTCACCGGAGCCTGTCACGATGTACTTGTCGTCTGCCGAAATGTCACAGCTCAGAACCGACGACGACTCCTTGGACTGAAAAAAACAAAACAAAAAAAACGGCCATTAGTTTAGGCAGGTTTTATTAGAGTTGCTTTATTTACAGTCACTCACTCCCAACATATTTAGATCCTAAAATTGATGGGTGAATATTGTTGAAGATTTGGTTCAATCAAGAATTACACTTTGACAGTAGGGTATTATTTTACCTGGAATATGCTAGCACCATAGGGCGTCCTCCAGGCGTTGAGCAGATTGTCCTTCCCTGTGCTCACAAACCATTTACCTAGAAAGGGAACAAAGGTCATGAGTTGTGTCCTCATTCTAGGTCACAAGGTGCACTCAGGCCTTTGCTCTAATAAGGATTCATTCTTGCAGCCAAAGCAAGCATATACTGTATATATCTATCTAATAATTTAGCGACCGCTCGCCCGCTGTCTATTTTGCTCACTTGCTGTCTGTCTGTCCACTTCCCTAGCATAGAGCAAGACAGCTGCTCGCCTAGAGCGCCTCCTCACAACGCCACAACGAACGAACAGCCTCACAGAACCTAGCGCCGCACAGCCCTGTCCTACCTCAATCTGCCCTGCATTACACACGCCAAACATTATAATATAATAATATAATAATAATAAATTAATTTGCGTAATAAACAACTCATCTCCCCGCAAATCACGTGTCACCAGTGAAATGCATGTTGGGACGGACACAGATTAATACTGGGACACACTTTTCCGCGTAACAGACCCACACGGGGAAAACAACTCGGACCCTGATATTACTAGCTACTCTTAAAGATATATAATTTTTTGAGGCTTACGCCTTTTATTGGTTTTTTGAAGGGACAGACAGTAGGCTGACAGGAAACAGGAGAGAGATGGGGGAAGACATCCAGTAAAGGCCGTGTCGGGCTCCGGAATCGAACCCGCGGCATACTGCGACTGGATTACCAGTCGGGTGCCCAGACGGTTACGCCACCGCCTGTGCTGATACATTTACTTAAGTAAAACATGCGAGTAGTATTTCCACCACTGTGTCTATCTTTAAGTAGGCGAACTTGAGCGAGAGCACACAGCTCTCGTGCTACCTTACCACAGTAGGCGAACTTGAGCGAGAGCACACAGCTCTCGTGCTATCTTACCACAGTAGGCGAACTTGAGCGAGAGCACACAGCTCTCGTGCTACCTTACCACAGTAGGCGAACTTGAGCGAGAGCACACAGCTCTCGTGCTATCTTACCACAGTAGGCGAACTTGAGCGAGAGCACACAGCTCTCGTGCTATCTTACCACAGTAGGCGAACTTGAGCGAGAGCACACAGCTCTCGTGCTATCTTACCACAGTAGGCGAACTTGAGCGAGAGCACACAGCTCTCGTGCTATCTTACCACAGTAGGCGAACTTGAGCGAGAGCACACAGCTCTCGTGCTATCTTACCACAGTAGGCGAACTTGAGCGAGAGCACACAGCTCTCGTGCTATCTTACCACAGTAGGCGAACTTGAGCGAGAGCACACAGCTCTCGTGCTATCTTACCACAGTAGGCGAACTTGAGCGAGAGCACACAGCTCTCGTGCTATCTTACCACAGTAGGCGAACTTGAGCGAGAGCACACAGCTCTCGTGCTATCTTACCACAGTAGGCGAACTTGAGCGAGAGCACACAGCTCTCGTGCAGGTGCAGCTGGTATTTGTCAGGCTTGGTGTGGTGGAGTACCTCCACGTTGCTGCTCTCCATGCCCACCGCCAACCACTCTCCTGTGGGACAGTAGCCCAGGGAGAAGATCTGCACCAGGGGGAGACAGACAGGAGGGACCATATGAACAGGACATGTCACCATTATTGTGTCAAAATAATAATTGTGATTAACGATATTATCGCGACAATCAAAAATAAAATGGCAAATGGCGCATCTACAGTATATAGGGCCCTTTACCCCAAAGCACTTTACATAGATTGTGCATTACATTCACCCATTCATACACCGATGGCAGAGGAAACGATGCAAGCAATTAGGGGTTCAGAGTCTTGCTCAAGGACACTTCGACACTAACTCTGGGGGAGCCTGGGATGGAACCTCCCGGTTACAAAGTGTCCACTCTACCCCTGACCCACTGCCAAGATATGCTTAAAACTTATTTTGTCTACCCACTTTTTTTAATGCCGTATCATTACAATTATGTTTATCTAATTAAAAAACAAACAAAAAAATTAAATAATAATATAATATAATAATAATTATTATTATAAAATCTCCTCTCCAAAGGGCACCTAGGCCCAAAACGTTTGAGAACCCATGGTATACAATGTGTGTGTGTGTACCTGAGAGGTGAAGTGAGAACCCATGGTATACAATGTGTGTGTGTGTGTACCTGAGAGGTGAACCCATGGTATACAATGTGTGTGTGTGTGTGTGTGTACCTGAGAGGTGAACCCATGGTATACAATGTATGTGTGTGTACCTGAGAGGTGAACCCATGGTATACAATGTGTGTGTGTGTGTGTGTGTGTGTGTGTGTGTGTGTGTGTACCTGAGAGGTGAACCCATGGTATACAATGTGTGTGTGTGTACCTGAGAGGTGAACCCATGGTATACAATGTGTGTGTGTGTGTGTGTGTGTGTGTGTGTGTGTGTGTGTGTGTGTGTACCTGAGAGGTGAACCCATGGTATACAATGTATGTGTGTGTACCTGAGAGGTGAACCCATGGTATACAATGTGTGTGTGTGTGTACCTGAGATGTGAACCCATGGTATACAATGTATGTGTGTGTACCTGAGAGGTGAACCCATGGTATACAATGTGTGTGTGTGTACCTGAGAGGTGAACCCATGGTATACAATGTGTGTGTGTGTGTGTGTGTGTGTGTGTGTGTACCTGAGAGGTGAACCCATGGTATACAATGTGTGTGTGTGTGTGTGTGTGTACCTGAGAGGTGAACCCATGGTATACAATGTGTGTGTGTACCTGAGAGGTGAACCCATGGTATACAATGTGTGTGTGTGTACCTGAGAGGTGAACCCATGGTATACAATGTGTGTGTGTGTGTGTGTGTACCTGAGAGGTGAACCCATGGTATACAATGTGTGTGTGTGTGTGTGTGTGTACCTGAGAGGTGAACCCATGGTATACAATGTATGTGTGTGTACCTGAGAGGTGAACCCATGGTATACAATGTATGTGTGTGTACCTGAGAGGTGAACCCATGGTATACAATGTATGTGTGTACCTGAGAGGTGAACCCATGGTATACAATGTATGTGTGTACCTGAGAGGTGAACCCATGGTATACAATGTATGTGTGTGTACCTGAGAGGTGAAGTCATGTTGCTGCAGCTGCCGTCCCTCCCTCAGGTCCCAGGAGCGCACAGTGTTGTCCAACCCCCCCGTCCACAGTTTGGTCCCGTCGTGGGAGATGTCGATGCAGCTGGCTCCGTCTGTGTGACCCTGGAACTGCCTGAAACATGCCACAACCACCACACAACTCACTGCCTGGAACATATGACCACCACCAGACAACTCACTGTAGAGCTGGGACCGGGCCGACTTTATACAGCCTGACCCGACAGCTTTGTGTCCGACCCGAAACGAGCCAGACCTTAAATATTAATATATGCGTCTGACCCGGGCCCACACACACACACACACGGTTAGGCACCGCTCAAAAATAGAGTATGTGGTTCTGACCTGACAAGGGTCTGGTTGTGGAGGTCCCACACGGCGATGTTCCCGTCGGAGCAGCAGGAGAAGCAGACCTTGGCGTCGGGGCTGATGGCCAGAGCGTAGCAGGCTGGGGCGGACGACGTGAGCTCCGCCTTGATGCGAGGTGTCTGAGACGCCAGGTCCCAGATGGTCAGCGTGCTGGCCTCACCGCCCACGATCAGCGTGCGACCGTCGGGAAGCAACTTGCATGAACGGATGTAGTTGTCCCTGTTCTGGTGTGGGAGCAGAGAGAGAATCTTTAAGTTGGTTGGTACGTATACAGTATAATGTAAACACATTAAGACCTGAGGCAGATTCTAAAAAATGTCTTCTAAAGCCTAACATTTTTCTGAAAAACCTATGTTTCTATATCAGTGGTGCTCAAACTTTTTCATGTCAAGGACCCCCAAAATGTTTATATATTTGACCGCCGACCCCCATCTCAAAATTTGTTCCAGGGACCCACAGAACCACACCACCCACAGAACCACACCCACACACACACACACACAGCTTTTTAAGCATGCAGCAGCTCTCTCCTTGGTGTTAGATGTGGTTGTCAGGGTTGAGAGTTGGCCAAGCTCCAGAAGAGCAGGATGAAGAGTGAAAGATCAATAGATCCACACAGAGGCTCTCGGTTGAATTAAAAGAGGAAGAGAAAGAAAAAGAGTGAAAAAACTGCACCCTGACGTCTTTATAATAGACCACCGTCACTGGAGTCTTTATCAGTTTATAAGACCCCATCACTGGGATGGTCTTCACTAGACCCCCTTACTGGGATGGTCTTCATAAGACCCCATCACTGGGATGGTCTTCACTAGACCCTGGCTGCGTCCGAAATCATTCCCTATGCCCCATATAGTGCACTACTTTGAGGTTCCGCCATTTTGTTATAGTGTCCGAATATGTAGTGAGCATTTTTGCACCCTAACGTAGTGGACTGAAGTATCCCACAATGCACCGGGAATTGTAGGGAGCATCCGATGGTCACTACAAAAACACAGCGAAGCAAATCTGCCCCATAATGCATTGCGCAAGCTCGATCTTGAGCGCACATGCACGCGTTTGCGTTTGCGCACGTGCGCTGCTTCTGCATGCATGCGCTCATTGCGCTCCAACTCAGAAGAGGCAGAAGTTGTACCAGCGAAAGAAATCAACACAAATGTACTTTTTAAACTTTCGTTTTCCCTCTTTTCTTCCCTGGCGGATCTCGAAGCTACAGATCTCGAGACAAATGATCTGTGCATTTATTTGAAATTGTTTTATTTTATTTATAATAAATCTACTCATTTGCAATAGTATTACTAATCTGATTCATTGTATCACCCAGGCCCAGCGCATGACGTTAGGAGAGGAATCAGTTGCTTGCTGTAGAATATATTTGTGAGATTCTTTATCACAAACGTAGGATACATGCATGTGAGACACATATTAATTGTGTCCGAACATATGTTTTATTAATATTCATTAATTCCTGCCATGAAAATATAAAAAAAAATATGCTATCTAACATTATTTAATTGAATTGCGATAAATGCATTAAAACTTCATTGTGTAGGCAGTCATTTATTGGACTGCTGTTTCTGTTAACACCAAACGTCCGTATTGTGAGCAGAGCTTGTAGATCGGCTACTTTTGGTAATTCTTTACCAAAAGTACCCAAGTAAAAGTATACAAGCTCACAACATGGACGTCGCGCTGCTTATAGATCGGCTATTTTTGCCGTATCCCCCCCGCCCCAGGATTAGCGGGGGTTCATGTGGTTAAGATTCAATCATGCTGCTGATATTTTCATATTATTGTCAAGGTTGTGCACTGTTTTCATATTGCTGGATAATGGAATATAGCCTAATATTAATTTATTGATAATAATCATAGGCCCATTGTTATGTTATTGTTAAAATAACCTTTTTATCATAGATATATAGGCCTAAATGCCTGCAAACATATTTTCATTAACCTATTTTTTCTTTATTCATTCATGAATTTCAAAATAACTTTACAAACTGTCCTTGCAGGGAGGTGACAGCCTGCAGTCACTTATTTGATACAGTCTGTTCCTAGCGGAAATTCAGCAGCAGCGTTTTGACTGGTTTCTTGTAGTCAGTTGATTCTTCATATCCAAATGAGTGAAACGGCCGGGATGATTTGTTTATTTTTCAAACAGTTCTTTATGAGGCGATCTGAAAAAACCTAATGGGGATTTCATGCAAATAAAAAGTACATGAACCCGCGGAACTACAGCGCCCTCTATCGATATTGACGTCAGAGTCGGTGCTCCCCATACAGGGAGTATTGTCCCAAATCATCACTATAGAGTCCACTAGAGTCTGGAACCCCGTATGGGGGATAGGGAGTAGGGAACAACCCTAGCAATTCGGACGCAGCCCCTCTCACTGGGATGGTCTTCATAAGACCCCATCACTGGGATGGTCTTCACTAGACCCCCTCACTGGGATGGTCTTCATAAGACCCCATCACTGGGATGGTCTTCACTAGACCCTCTCACTGGGATGGTCTTCATAAGACCCCATCACTGGGATGGTCTTCACTAGACCCCCTCACTGGGATGGTCTTCATAAGACGCCATCACTGGGATGGTCTTCACTAGACCCTCTCACTGGGATGGTCTTCATAAGACCCCATCACTGGGATGGTCTTCATAAGACCCCCTCACTGAGGTGGTCTTCATAAGACCCCATCACTGGGATGGTCTTCATAAGACCCCATCACTGGAATGGTCTTCATAAGACGCCATCACTAGGAGGCCAGATGGACTAAAGTTACTGGTTCTCAAACAGTGGGTCACAGACACATTTTTATGGGATCCTCTTTTTTAGTGTCTTACATTTAGTTTTTAATTATTATTATTTCAAAACATTTTCAAAAGCCATTCCCAAAAAAGGTAAACCTTGTATTAAATTTCATGAAGAAATCGTCTTTCTTTGTTACATCGTCATAGAATAGGATAACCCACAGAATAGGACAACATTCCCATGCTGCAATGCCCACAAGTATTCTGTGGGCATTGAAAGATAGGTATAAAAAAAAAGAAACTAACAAAAACAAAACAAAAAACGCTCAAAATTGCTGACAGTGGCTGACAACTGTTCTAGAGAGCCGTCAGTAATTGAGTTAATTAAATACAAAACACTGGAGTATAGAGCCACTTTGTTTGCCCTATGACTCATAGATGACTAGTTAGTTAACTTACCAGGCAGTCGAGCTGGGACACGGGGCTCTTGCTGCCCGGCTGGCTGATGTCCCAGATCTTCACGCAGCCCTTGCCCCCAGTGTAGACGTGGCGTGTGGGGTTACTGATGGTGACGGCGCACACCACCTCGCCGTGGCTCAGCGTGTTGATCTGGCGTGCATGCCGTGGGATGCCCGGGCCGATCAGCGCATCCGGAGGGAAGGGCACGGGCTGCATCTGCCCGTCAGCGCTCACGTGAAAAGAATACGCCCTGCGGAGAGGAAGAGAAGTGAAGCCAACGTCAAGTGATGAGTAAACTGGCGTTAGGTTTAGTTTTAGTCATAGTCATTTAAATAAAATTCGGTTCAGATTTAGTCATCTGAAATGTTTTAGTGTTAGTCTAGTTTTCACTCACGGTTTTCCACCAGAGATGGAGCTGAGGCTGGCTGGAAGACCCGGAGCTCTCATGTGAGGGTGTGGATCAAATCCTGCCTGTAGGAGCAAAGCAAACCACAAGCCGTTGGAATAAGTACTCACGTTTTTTACTTAAAGGGAAACTTCACCATTTTTGCAACAAAATATATGTTAATGACGTTTAGAAGATTTAGAACACTTTCCTGGGGGTCTTTATGCGTGTAATATGTGGTTTTAGATATTTTAGAATTTAGCAGTGAGCCCAGTGTCTCTGATGTCATGGAGATGTCATGGGCTCACTTACTTCCTGGGCTCAGTAAGACACCCCCCCCCCTATCCACAAGGAGAAGCAGTGCACCAAAGCATTATGAGAATTGTAGTCCAGGAAGGAAGTGAGCCCAGTGTCGATGACATCAGAGACACTGGGCTCACTGCTAAAATCTAAATTATCTAATACCACATATTACACACAAAGACCCCCAGGAAAGTGTTCTAAATCTTCTAAACATCATTAACATATTATTTTTTTTGCAAAAAGTGTCCCTTTAAGCAGAAGTATCAGTAGCCACAATGTAGAAATGTAGAAGAAATACAAGTAAAAGTCTGGTATTCAGAATTTACTTGAGTGAAAGTACAACAGTATTGGCATTAAAATATACTTAAAAGTACCAAAGTAAAAGTAGTCATTATGCTGAATGTCAAGTTTTCAAAATGTATAACAATCTTTTGAAAATAGAAGATCTACAAGCTCACGTGTCAAACTTTCTATTATCAAATAGCCGAAATATATAGAGAACTTAAGTGGTTAATGTATGTTTAGTAATAAAATATATAATTCTAAAAAGTAACTACCGGTAGTAACTTTTCAAATCATTGCAGTGGAGTAAAAGCATGGTATTTGTACTCCACTTGTGTAAAGAATACCTCAAAAAAAGATTTAAGTACAGCACTCAAGCAAATGTAATTAGTTACTTTTCACCACTGCTAAGCCATATAAGGCTAAGATAACATTTGAAATGCAGATGTATGTGCATTATGCCCTGAGGTAACCCTCATCTAGTTGTTTGCAAGAAGATTACTTGAAAAGGCCCAGATTCCATCGCATTACATAGATGGAAGGTTTGCACAAGGCTAACATTCTACTTGCAAATGCTAATGAAAGCCTGGGAGTTCTACAAATAAGGATATAATTTTGGGAGTAGTGCCTTGTTCTCTAAGCCTTAAGCGTCTTGCTAAGTAACATCAAAGTGAATAAGCCAATGTTGATTAGTACTTCTTTCATTATGTACATACAGTAAGCTGGAGCGTGGGAAAAAAAGACACCGAAACAAGCAATTGCTCACATTGGCAATAGATGTTAAATTGACTGAGTCATTTAGCAAAAATGTCTAAAATTTAAAAAGACAACAGATATGATTGAGCTGGGGTTTGTATATGTAATGTGTTTATTAAATATTATTCTGATGAGCTTTGTTAATCCAGCTAAGTAAAACATTATTTGACTAAAATAAAGTTATTTTGTATTTTCTTCTTTTTTTTGTAGTTTAAAATGCTATACTATAGCCTCTGTTATGTAGTTAATACTATAAACTCTGTGATGGAAACTGACACTGCAATATCAAGAACCAGGAGGTCAAAATGTCAACTATGGACTGTAGATTTCAAATCTGTAGACTAAAATCTTATGAAATGTAGTCAACTAAAACTAGCCTAAACTAAATTATTACTAAATTTGTATTCAAAAGACTGACTAAAACAAAATCAAAATGTTGCCGTCAACACTGTGACTGTTTTATTAAATGGCTTAATGAATTTGTATCTTTGATACACCTGGAGAGGTTGCGTTGCAACAGACAGGACAGTCTAGCCACTTTTGAGTATATTTGGGGCCCTATTACGGCTCACCTTGACTCCACTGCGTAACTGCTGACCTGTTTCCCCTACTGTTCATATTTATATGTGCCCAAATTCATGTTTATATTTTATATGTGTTATAGGTATGTATAACTGTATACTATATATGTGTATATATATATGTATGTATACAGATATATTATATATATTTATGTTGTATTATGTATTATATATTTATATACTGATATTCATGCCCTCCTGCTCTACTCTTTTGATGTCTCATGGTTGTGTTCATCCTATGACCTATGCTATCTTAACACGATAGGCCCCCCGGGCCCCCACTCGTTTTATATACATTGCCCAGTCTGGTGTATGTGTCGTTGTTATGTATGTCTTGTTTGTCATGTCTATAACAACCAAGTAAAAACTAATATAACAAAAACACTGTGACCAAACACAGTCGAGGGGGAATCTCACCATGGGAGAGCGTCCGTACGCGGCTGCTGCTGCGGCGCTCATCTGAGGCGAGATGTGCAGGCCAGCGTAGACCCCGGGGCTGGTCAGGGAGCCGTTCATCTCATGGTGGCCCATCATGGCGAAGGGAGTGGCGTAGGAGCCCGCGATGGACAGCGGGGTGCGGAGGGCCGGGGCGGCTGATGAGGGAGGACAAAAGTCATTCAACAGCAGGAAAGTTATTCAACAAAAAAGACATACAGCATTGGTTCTCGACCTTTTCAGGACATGACCCTCCCCAAAATTATCATATTTGAACTGGGGAGTCGGGACCACCCAACATAATCACATTTGAACTGGGGACTCTGGAAAATAATCAAATTTGAACTGGGGACCACCCAATCCTGACAAACACTTTGTAGGAGTTGAAGGCATTGAATTTCAGAAATATTGTGAAAATAGCAGATCTACAATCTCAACGTATTGCGTTCTGAGGCTATTGTTGCTGATGTTTGCCTCTTTCTTACTTAAATACTTTGACAACATTGTTTCATCAGTTTTTATAGTAGAGTTTGTTGATGACTTTTGATGCTAGCCTCGCATAGGGATAGTAATATCACTGTGTGGATATTAGATTAGAGGCATGAGATTTCTTTCTGCAATGTCCCGCCCCATATTTGCATACTGGGCCCTGGTTGGTTAGAGCCTGGTTCCAGACGAATCTGGTTGGCTTGTCACCACTTCGACCGTGAAGTCCTCCCACAATTGAGAGGGGCTAGACTTGATCTGCCTGGGGAAGTATACATTGCAAAGGCAGATGCTGGCCGGCTACGCAAGGCTATTTTGATGCAGCAATGGTCTTTTTTCTTCTCTTTCTTTATAAGGTATTAAAAAGGTGTTAAAGGTCCTTAAAGTGTCACTTAACAGTCACCCCAAAAATCATTGAGTCCCGACCCACAGGTTGAGAGTCGACGAAGTTAACACCGACATGAATATACACACATACATGTATTGATGTGTATGGACGTACCCAGGGCCTCCATGCCAGGGGGTTTGCCCATGGCTAAGGGCCGTAGTCCTGGAGTGGTGCTGGTGCCTGGCGTTGGGGCTTCATTCCTCGGGGTCGGTGTGTTGGACTTTAGGCCAGGTGTGGACGACTTGTCGTTCTAAAAATACAAAATAAAGCACACAAAAAGAGATACTCTTTCACTTTTGGTGTAACAATCAATAGTGTACAACAATAGAGAAAACGGGAAAAAACTGCAAGTTGTAATTTAATCTAGACACATTCACAGTTCGACAAAAAAGAAAAAATGTAACAAAACAAAAACGAGACAAAAAGTCCACAGTAAATAACGGTAAGCTAAATAAAATATAGAGCGGAAATCTTTCAGAGAGCAAATCTTATGAAAATGCTTTTTCCCCTTATTTGTGTGGTTATATTTTAACCACACAAATCTTGTATGGGGGTCCCTGGCATAAAATATTTTCAGATGGGGTACCGGTCCACAGTCAAATACATATTAATACATAGCCTGCCATGTATTAAGTAATTATTTCGCCCCTGCTGATGTCTTTTGGCCATTTGATGCTTTAGATGGGTATACTCCAGGGGGGCAGTCAGACAGATATTTTGTGAAGCCACTAAGGAAATGAAAGTTCATATAATGGCCTGTTGTGGCGCTATCACTGGACCCAGAAAAACCCATAGCCCCATAGAAGTCCATGTATTTGGGCCCAACTTCACCTAGACTGTATTACCTTAATAAACATGGTCATGAATACTTTTTGCTTCCAGTCACTAGTTTAAAGTCTCATTTCTAATGTCATAATATTCTTTTTGGAAAATTATGGTCCCATGTATAAAAAAAATGACCATAAAGTCGCGCATGTTCTGAGGGGCGTGGCTACCGTTACAGTCTATGAACGGGATCCCCCACCCACTCGAGTCAAAATAAAAACCAACAAAGAAGAAGGAGGGAAGTCCCGCCTCGTTGTCTGGGCCAGCCAATGGGCCAGCTGGGCCTGGGCCCGGATATAGAAAGATGGCTGCCTCCATGGCAAGGACTGACACATAGAGACAGGCTTCATTTTACGTTCACGTTAGACCCGCGGAACGCTTTGTCCATATTTTTTACAGTCTATGGTATACTCGCACCCAATATATTTTGGGCCTGGCCTGAAAACTTCGGACAGAATTTGAGAACTCCAACACTCACATGGGCGTGGTCCTTTGCTTTGGAGGAAGGCGTGCTGCCCGAGGACGCCACAGAGGCGGGGCTGTTAGGAGCCGCATCCTTCTTCAGGAGCCGTGATTTGTCCAGGCCGTTCTCCGGAGGAGAGTGGGAGGGGCTTACCCGAGGAGTGGCCGGATCCTAGAGAGAGAGAGAGAGCGAGAGAGAGAGAGAGACTGAGCAAACAGACTGGTGGAAAGCCACTGGCATGTACACGGAAAGGTCAAACAAACTGGGGACACGTGCAAACACTGGTAAATACACATACATGCAATGTAAAACAGAGTTAAATTAACACTCAGTATTTTACAGGGTACACAAAACACACGTTATGTGTGTGTGATCATTACACCCTTATCTGTTCAGCATCTTTGTGGGAGAAAAACAGTTGTGAAATGCGCTATTTTCTTTTTACCAGGGGCATGTGAAAGATCCTAAGCACATTTGACAACAGAGCTTGTGTAAATGTTTCAGCAGTGGTCAGGCTGTGGAATGTGACTTACCTCGTTAGATACGTCCACTACCAGGTCATCGCTCTTGTCGCCATCGCTGTCCTGTAATTAAGACATAACAGGTTAGCCAGCCGGTGCCAAATGTTAAAGCATTTAGACCTGAGAGGCCGATTTTGAAAAGTCCTTCTAACACCCTAAGGCAGTTTTATGAAACTACAACCTGCGGTCTTTATTCACAGAATTGAATCCAAAAATACGGAAATGTACAGAAAAAGACTACAAAACTACAAGGAGACGTGCGTGCAGCCTAATTCTATACTACGCCTGTGTCTAGACTACTAGTACGCCCCTCCCTACTAGTAGTAAGAAGTATTAGGTGCCCGCGGGGCGGAGCATTCTTCTTACATTGTAATACAAGCTCGACACCAATTCGACCAGCCTACTTGCTAGCATAATGGTCTACTCACACTAAAGCGTGTGAGTTGCCATGTCGAACGCTGCCGTGTCGAACGGAGTAATCTCGTGTCAGTGTCACCAGACTATCCACCTCGGAGGAAAGTCTGGTAAGACGGGCAGTGTCGGTAGGCCAATCAGAGGCAGGTGGGCGTTACGAAGTGTAGACACAGACATAGTATTAAATCACACGTGCACGCATTCCCTAAAAGACTACAAACTACAAGGAGATGTGTACACATTCCCTAAGACTACAAAACTAGAAGGAGATTTGCACACATTCCTAAAAAGACTACAAAACTACAAGGAGACGTGCACGCATTCACGGCTTCAGAGATAAACATGTCAAAAACGGGTTAGGAACGCTGTTGCAAGATTAATCGTCACCACTTTGTCAAAATGATTCACACTCATTTTACAATGATGGTGTCACACAGTGTTTGTTTTAGTTTAGCGTTAGTGATTCCGAGGCATACCAAAGGAAAGCAAACACACTCACGTATCTGCTCATGCTGTCCTTGTCGTCCACTTTGCGCTTCTTGGAATCGAGGCCGTAATCAGAGGAGCCGCGGTGCTTCTCGCTAGCAGCCCGCAGGCTGTCAGATGGCGACACCGAGTTATTCTGTCAACAAAGAGGTGAAAACAGTTAGCTCTAGTTTGTCGACTTTAACTTTGACGAAAAGTATTCCCCGACTACCATTTTTCACTGACTAAAACTTCATACATTTTTAATTTATGATGTCTGAAACAAAGACTAAATATATTGGGGGCTTGACCCAGGTAGGATGTGTACATTAAGTCAGACTTCGGTGCTCTATTGCCTAATTTACAGTGAATGCCAATAAACAGACAAAAAATGTATTCCTTTTAAAGCTATTATTGGACACAATCCTCAGTATTGTTTTACTGTGATTAAATGATTTCAGGCAGCAAGCTCTCCATTTATTGTTATTAGCAAAACTCTACCACAACTTAATGTTGGTTAACTATCTGCACGAGTTCTATACGGAAATAAACTCCACTGCTCTGTGGATTAGAGGAAGCACAAGAGTAAGCAATTCAGTGCAAATGCTCTTCAGTTTAGTGGACATAAAGCAGCTTTAACCCACTACAAAATGACAGACTGTCAGAAGAGCAGAGAAAAGCCGGAGAGAGAGCTAGTCTATCAAATGGTGAGCTTTAATTCTACTCTAGGCAGTGGTGGAAAGAGATATTTGTTACTTAAGTAAAATTAACAAAGTTGGGGTACCATCAACAGCCAATATATGGAAAAATGTTCTAAATTTCATTATGCTTTAAATAGCACGTGGTGTGTCAAACTAGGGGGGTTTCATGATTCTGAATCCATTCCAAGCATTAGTTTTGCATAGACATTTAGACACACGGCTATGGCCTTTCTTTCGTGCAAAACTAATGCTTGGAATGGGTTCAGAACCCCTAGTTTGGCCATAGACCCAATAGTTTGGCCATAGCCACTAAATATGCCCAAATGTGCTGACTTCATCACATTTGTGATGACGGCTATGGCCATTTTTAGCCCAAGGAGTGTTTTTTGTGCAAAACGAATGCTTGGAATGGATTCAGAATGACGAAAACCCCCTAGTTTGACACACCACATGCTACTTAAAGCATAATGAAATTTAGAACATTTTTCCGTATAATGGTTGTATGGTACCCCAACTTTCAGCAGCTGTCAAATTCCCCTAGGGTGGTTGAATATAAACCAATGTGGCATATGTTAGTAGACACCTTTACAAACACATTGGTGAAGAAAATTCTTGGTAATAAATGTATTCCCAGATTGTATTAATATCCCCTGACTACATGGAGTTTAAATCGCCCAAACTGAATTGGACCCTCAGAATCAGCTTTATTGTCACATCAAAGTTTTACAGGTAAAAAAAAGTGGGTGAAATTGTTTTTTGTGCATAGTCCCATACAGAGAGGATTGTGATTGGACAGCTGAGCCCTCCTGTCACCGGGAGGAAACAGAAGGGCAGCTGAACAAACGCGCCCAATGTGGGAGAGATTCACAATTCCCTTGGATCTCGTCCCTGCGTGCTGCTGTGTAAACACACGTGCACACACACACACACAAGGCCATTAGAAGATCATAATATTAGCTCACTGAGCATTGGGGTGATGCACGGGGCAAGTGGGGTTTGGAATGTGTGTAGAAAAACATGCTGTAAACAACATCATGTTATCTTGTCCCAGAGCCTTAAAGGAGAATTCCGTACAAGGCATTCTCTTACCTTAATCTGATGTTATATCCCAGATTGAAAGGTGCAGGTGCACATCTTTTATAACTCCATCCCAAGTGCGCCACAGCTCAGAGCGTGAGCGGGTGGGTTTCGCGGTAAATGGCTTATTCTTATTGCTCAAACAAATATATTATTTATAGATATATGTCGTTCTTAATGACAAATCTTTCCAAAATCTCTCCCAACTACGGCGGCTAAGAGACTTTGGGCGAAATCATGGGTGAAATCTCGTTTTGCAAGACTTTAGGAAGTACAAACACTGTGGACAGTATCGTCATTATGAAAGATAAATATCTACTACAAAAAAAAATCTTGAGCAAAAATAATAAGCCCCACCGCTCATGCTCAGAGCTGAGGTGGACTCGGAATGGAGTTATGTTGTACCACTAATTCTTGTATATTAAGGTAAGAAAATGGCCTCTCCTTTTGCACCATACTCCTTGCCCTTCACACATGCGCGCTGCCGTTCACTTCCCCGTTTACCACTCCGAAAGAAAGGCTCGTATCTCCTAATCTAGGGAGCTCTCCGTGGTTTTCACCAAATGGATATACTAAGCTCTTCATTTCTGACTTCAATATGCCTCTCGTTTAAAATATGAACGCGAGGGATTATTCAGTACGGAACGGAAGGGGGGGTAAGATGCCATATCTGCGCGGCACCCCGAGCTGCTATTTTGAAAGAAATACCGGTGCTGATTGTGTTAAAGAAGCAGCAGCAACAATCAAAAAAAAGCATGAGAGATACCCGAAGGCGGGGTTGGCGAAAGGGCCTTTCTGTGTGGATTTTTCACGTTCTCCCCGTGTCCCCTAGGGTAGGTACCCTCACAAAAAACATGCAGTAATCCTGGTCACTAAACTGCCTCCCCCTGGCCAGCCGGGGCGCCTGATGGAGGGGAAAGGAACTGGTTGGAATAACGTCTTCCTTCCACGCGCTACGTCCAACGAGGGAAACTCCCCCCCCCCAGGTGTAAAGGAGCAACTTGGACACTCAGGCATGAATGAAGCATGAGTTAAAGTCCGTTGCTCTCCCCTTGTCCCCCATATATGGGGACTAGGTTGGTGGAGGGTGTGTAGAGCCCAGGATCACATTAGATGATTGACACAGGGGTGAAAATGAGTTACAAAATCGTGGGATAAAAGAAAT
The DNA here is from genome assembly GCF_963924005.1 of Protomyctophum bolini. Lineage (NCBI taxonomy): Eukaryota > Metazoa > Chordata > Actinopteri > Myctophiformes > Myctophidae > Protomyctophum > Protomyctophum bolini. The sequence continues at coordinate 33,128,450 of NC_137862.1, forward strand.
AAAATAAAAATGCATGAGAGACAACCCAGCTTGTTTTCCTATATGCCTAGTCTCTCGTAGACATGCACTGCGCTGCGTCCCACACACAACTAAACACAACCAAAGTCAGCAGCAGTCTCACTCATTATGCAACTGCCAGCACTTAACCTACTGTACTATGACCACTCTAAACAGTAGAAAGGGAGTGAGAGAAGAGAGTCAATGGAAATCAAATACAAGACACAGAGAAATGGGCAGAAATACAGGCACCATAGCGTCCAAAAAGTACCCAAAATAAGTCATAAATTAGTGCTAACACACAAGATGGATATAAGAAGTAGAGTAAAGATAAGAAAGCAAACGGCTAAAGCAACAACAACAAAAAATCTAAATAAATAAATAAAATAAAGAGGAAGGGGAGTTGGCACCCAGTGTGAGCCTAGCAGTGTGGCACTGGGTTTACCCTGACTAGCAGGCATGCCCGGACAGGCTGGCATCCTCTCAGAGGCTGCAGAGAAGGTTTTTATAGTCTGGGCATTGGTATGGAGGCATTGCCAAGTGTGCAGGCAGGGCAGGCGGGGGGGGAGAGAGAGAGAGAGAGAGAACGCTCTGGAGAGCAGTGAGCCAAGCTGTCAGCCATGCCTAACAAATCTCAACCTCTATCAGAAACAGAGACAGATACAGAGTGAAAGTGGCAGGCGGGCAGAGCGCATTAATGCCAGTATGTTGGCCAGTCCAGTTGCAAAATAATTAACTGAATTAAGTCATTCTCTACCAATCACGGGCTTTGACATTTGCTTTTTTCCAAAGCTTACACCGTCAAACACGTGTGTTGTGCTTGTAGATAGTCTATTTTCAAATAGCCAATGCATATATGCATTAAGTGCTCATGTGGCCTGTAATAGTAGCTAATTTTGGTCTTGTTTCTCTCACAGCATCTGGCAACACTGCCCACATCCCCCTTTTCAAAAGGCACTGTGAGGCTGCCTGTCTGCCTTGGCCGCCCGGCACACAATGAACCACATTACTCCTCCTGACTCTTCAGCCATCCATGGCCTCTTTTCTCTCATTCCTTCATCTCTCCAGTACAGCTCAAAAGATGGAAATGAAGAATGGTATCGTTGTAGCAAAAAAGAAGAAGAAGAAAAACAAGGGACAAATAGCATCAGTTAGCCTCGGATAAAGGGACAGGAGAGAAGAGGGGGGTTGACTGACGGGATACATATCTCCTAAGCCCTGACAGTATGTCTGTCCCACACACGCACGCACACACACACCGACTGTCTTGTCAGCCCAAGCATCTTAAGCCTGTGACCTTTTAAGGCATGCTTAGACTCAATAACGGCCCTATCAGATGACCCGGCGCGACAGGACAGGAAAGGCGATGCTTGTGTGTTGGTGTACTGAGGTTAGAGGCACAGGTAGGGATTGGTTCCCTTCAGACATGAGTGGGCCCATTCAGGCCAGGCAGTCACTGGGAACTCAATCTGGCTGAGCAGATCCGACAGATCTGAGTGAGCGCCGTCGCGCCCTGGCTAACTGGAGATTTAAACTAGCCCCGATAAACAGGAACTTTAACACAAGGAGAGGGTAGTGAGCAAGAGGGAGACGGAAAGTCAAGAGAGAGATAACTAATATTGGAAGCAATGTGGGAGGATATACACGGGACAGATGATGCAGAGTAAAGATGGTACACGCAGGGAGATCATCAATGAGGACGTTAGAATTGGATATAGGTAAAAGTAATCCTCCTAGGTGGCGAGGGGAGAGCGGGAGAGGCTCAGTCAAAGTCGATTTTAATTGTCCTGAAATTAAAAGCGGCTAGCCGAGTACTAATCCCTGCCCACAGTGCTCAGGAGTCATTTTCCACCTGGATTAGATGGCACTGGCTTATTTGGGCAGACTTCATTATTCAATTTCAGTCAGCTTAAAGCCCACCCCCGCCTCCCCCTGTGAGTACAAAAGGTGTGTGTTCTCACACAGACGGCAAGGATTTCGGTCTGGCGGTTAGACGTACAAGATCTATGCAAAGTACACCTAATCACCAAACAGAGCAGGAGATCAGAGCGAGTCAATGTCAAGAGAGATGGAGCAGATAAGAAGAAGAGTTGACCGAGGAACCAGGCATGTAATGATTCACTTATACCTCACGATACGATTTGAATCACGATATTAGGTTCTACTCTATACGATTTTACATTCTTCTTTTAACATAAAATTATTTCCAGGCATTTTTTTCCCTTTTACATCTCCCTCTGAGCTATTCAACTCATATCAATATATACAATTGAGAAGAGCACACTTTGTGCGCACACAGCTTTGTCCACGTTTCAGGTGGCCAAGGCATAGACCTGCTTTGTGGCCGTGATACGTGCGTGTTTGGCCACTTTGTGCTTTGTGCACGGTTCGGTTAGTCAAGTCCCAGACTGTGACGTATGCAGAGTATGCGGAATTGCCGTTTACTTTACGCCCGTTCTTTGTGGCCATAATATGTCACTGACTTTACCACTGCGGTGGGTCTGCGACTACTGGCCAATCACAGCTGGGCCAGCTGCAAGCGATTGCAGTGAGTGGTCAAAGACACTGTCCGCCTTTGTTCAAAATGTATGCTGTGTGTGTGTGTCTCTCTCACTCGGACACACAATATGCACGGACAAACAACAACACGGACGCAGAATAGAATGCTTTTCCTGTAAACGAGCATCAGCTGGTCACAGACACACACGATCTGTGCTCTAAATTGAAAGAGACTGCAGGCTGTCTAATTTATCTATAAAACCATTGGATATGATGGAATATGATTAAGGATTACTGTGATAATGGTAAGCTCACATTTCATATCACACACACACCACAATTCACTAGCCAACTAAAAAAGACAAAATACAAACTATTTTTAATTGAATCAATTTGAATCGATTTACGATAAAATCGTTACATGCCTATGAAGAACTGAAGAAGAGCGTGAACGTACCGTGCTTGATTCGCGTTCTTTCACCAGAGGAATGGCCAGGGGAGAGTGGAAGGACGATGGGCCGGGAGAGGGGGAAGCAAAAACACTAGTTAGTATATATGGATGTCATCAATGTGTCAGCATTGTCATCAGACAAAACACTAAAGGAGCCTTCACACTACCAGGAAAAATGTTCGGTGACTACCTATTTTCACAGATGAAAATCAAACAAAACCTAAACTAAGCTATGATGACTAAAAGTATAAGACTAAATTGTTAGGGAGGGACTAGCGAGACGAGTTTTGTGCTCTGGGTGTTTTCACACCGGATATGGGTGCATTTGGTTTCATTTTACGCTCTTAAAATATTATTGAACACCTGCATTACTTAATTTACAAGAACATAAACACAGCATGGAATTGTGGACAAAATCCTATGCAGCGATAACAAAATATTGCACATTGAGTCTGAGAGGCTAAATGTCAAATGGTGGTCTGTGGCTCAAATAATCAAATACCTCGACGTGAAACCACTGCACTAACATGTTGTTACATCTGTGTTGAAACAAACAAACCAACAGGTGGCGCTTATCACCTCGGTGCTCCAGGTCGTGGTGGTTCTTCTCGTCCTTGACCGGTAAGTGGGCTTGGCTGCCCAGGGCACCCAGCGCCAGCAGGCCAGAGCCGGCACCCGTCACGGGAGGGAGGCCGGGTGGCTGCAGACCTGAGGGGTGAGGGGGCAGCTGGATAGGGGGTCCATGGCCGTGGGCGGAGAGGTGCTGGGCCTGGAGCTGCTGCTGCTGCCGTTGTTTAGAGAGAGAAAGAGACACAAGACACAGGACAAGTTGGGTTGGCTGGGAAGAGAATGTATAGCCATCTGGTTCTTCAAGTAACACCTCATTCACTGCCATTGACGCACAAACAGTATACGTCATTTCAATCCAACGTGCAGACTGCCATTGACGCATTTGTACGTCGTCATGTGGTGTTTTCAGTGGTTTACGATAGAGGGATCTCTTCCGCAACCTGTGAGTGATCCCAGGACTTCCGAAAGAAGAGTACACCCGGAAATAGCGTGTGGAAAAAGACAACTTCCAGGGGAAGTTCAAATGCTGGAAATCCCACTTCTGGCTAGACACTCTCTGACCACGCTTTTCTCTTTGCATATGTAAGGCTGGGAACGAGGTGTTAGGTAAACAGTCACTAAACAACCACTTTATGCTGACAATAGGTATTTAAATCATACAGAATATATAGGCCAAAGACCGCTGACCATTGACTGCTGACCCAGGAACAAATCCCTACACATGAAAGCTGTAAACCTTTCACAGCTAGCATGTCTGCTGCTCCGGTCAGTGCGGTTAATTTAGACACAGAGCAGGCTAGATCAGTGGTTATAAAAAATGTCAGCCCCCCACCCCCAAATAATCATATTTGAACTGTCCTACACAAAGCAAATCGGTTATTTTTGTCCTACACAAAATGATAAGAGCGCCCCTCACTTCACAGTTCACACGGGTGTGATTGTTTTAGGTACCATGTGGGGGTCCTGACCAGCATGTTGAGAACCACTGGTTCACACACCTCAGAGGGAGAGAGAGGAGAGAGCGCTTCTGTCTGGGAATGAGTTAAATATCCACTCAAGCAAGAGAGGGAAGAGAGTGCTTTAAAACCAGGTTAAACAACACTCACCACATCCATCAACTGTGTCTTCAAAACAAAAAAAACAAAGGAAAACAAAAAAAACAAAGGAAAATAAATATTCTGCTGTTGTGGTTAACTAGTCCTAACAAAGCACAACAGCAGTAGCATTTCTCACCGTGCAATCATTAAAGGGGGGAAAAAAGACGCTAAAAAGACAATAGGGGGCTCCGACTCCTATGAGAGGGGGGGAGGGGGGAATTATGCAGCAGGCTCATTAAACTGACACTGGATGTGGAAGCCTAGAAGCAACTTACACGCACGATTGTTAATCAATCTTGTATGGATATGCCAGGTAGAGACATCATTTGTTGTGAAAAAGGGGATGAGACAGAAAAACAAAGAGATCGGGAACAAAACAAAAAAGGGAAGGCAAAAATCAGAGGTAACAAGCGAGGGAAAGGCGAGCGAGGGAGCGAGCGTCGGGTAGGAGGCAGCAGGCTCGTCCCTGTTGAGCACGCCTAATGAGGAAAAGCATGCAGGGATCATTATCAAGCAGCCTCATTAACGCGCCACAGCTGAGAAGATGGCAGAGGAGAGATAAGGGTAACGGAGGGAAGGAGCGGAGAAAATAAATAAGAAAAAATATAACACTTCCGATTCAATAAAGAGCTGGCTGGCTTTGTTTCGCACAATCTCTCTCTTTTCATCTGTGTGTAAATGAATGCCGCCCTAGCAAAAAGGCAACTTCCAACAGGAAACGGGCAATTATAAAGCCAGCTATTAGGCAAAGCTGCCTCCCACACAGAAAGATAGTGTGTCAGGTGTGGAACAAGCATCCCCACCACTGGCACATACCGACTGACAGGCACACCAGCCAACAAGTCTGGCAGGCAGAGGCAGCAAACTGCCAGACTGACTAACATCCACCACTAGCAAGCCAATGCTTTGAAATAGCTTGCCGTGTAAGACTGATGCCTTGAAACAGCTATGAACCAAATTGTGAGCCAAAAAGTGCAAACTTAAATTTCTGACGCACTGGCTGTGTTAGAGGAATAAAAAAAAAAAAAGTCAATTCTCAGGTCTAGGTGTTCTCTCACTGATTCAAATTTCATCCAATAACATCATAGACCCAAGGCGAAGTTGGCCATTGCCAGCTACAGCTACTCCAGACACACCCAAACCATGCTTTGGCTCCAGCAGCTCCCTGTCTGTGAACAAAATACTTGGCATGCAACAACAGCACTAGGGTAGGATCTTCTAAAAACACTTTTTCCCAAACAAAAATTGGTTCACAGACCAATTTTTATGGGTCACGACTTGTGACCCATATAACGTCTACATTTAAAATATATATTCCAAAATGTATGACAAACAAATCTAAGAAACTCCATGAATAATATTAATATTAATAAATAAGTCGTGAAAACAGCTGTGTAATGTAATGAAAATTACGTTTTTCACACTTTGAGACCATATCCGTGGTCATCATATGGGCATACCTAATGCCAATGGATGCCAAAAAAATGGGCAAATTCTCATATGTGTTTTTATATAAAGTCTATAAAAAACCTTTTTAATTACTTCCTGAAAATGAAAACGTGCTGCGTGATGACGTGTCGAGGCCCACATGAATAAAAGCCAATACAAATGAAGCTCACCAGTTTGATTCTCATTGCTTCATTGTCCTCCTCCACAGCTGGTTTTGATTAAATAACTACTTTATTCTCATTGAAGATGACATCCGGATAGTGCATTACTCGTTTTAAACGTAATCATCATGGTAAAATATGTATATAGGTTGCGTATATGTTGCCAGTGTTTCAAGCTGAAACTTCAAAATAAAATGCCCACCATTTCCGTTTCACTACATCTTTAAACAACATTAAACTCACCAACATTGCAGCTGTACGGAAAGCTTGAATTATCCTCTATCCACAAATATTTTGTTTCATTAAACTCCACCATAGACATTACTTTCTGTCAAGAAATGCATGAAGATACCAAATATTTATTAGTGATGCGACGATGTCACTATTTTAGAAACAGCTTTGAGCATAATAACGCAGGTAAAGTCACTCTAAGTCTAAAATCTTCCATCACTGTTGATATCCCTGTTGATATGACGTCATTTAGGTCAATGAGATAACACTCTCAGCGTTATGGTGATCCTCGAAATTAAAACGTTTGAGAACCACCAGTATTGTAATTGTATAGCAGACGTGAAGTCCACATACAAGTGTGATAAAAACCGTTCCTGGTTCCTCAATGCAGGATCCGGTTCCTCAGGTTCCGGATCCCAACTGTCCTAACTGTCAGTGTCTGGAGGTGTTGTGTATCGACAATTTGGTCACCTTCAGCTGGTAGGAGAGGATCAGAGGGTTTTATATGTCCTCACATAAGACCATGCAGGACCCCCACAGTGGGCCTTTTGCTGGCAAACATCAGACTGGGGCTTTGGGATTCAGCCAGAGGTTAAGAGTTGAGTGTCTGCCGAGTTTTTATGTGTGTATACGTGTGGCCGCGCACATGCATATATGTGTAATCTATTTTGTCTCCTAACTGCCACAGCAAGCTGCCAAAACCTGTCAGCCTCTGAATATCAGCGAGTCATGACACACACACACACACACACACACACACACACACGCACACACACACACACACACACACACAGAGAGAGATTGATTGATCACCTGCCACCTCTTTGTCCTAACTAATTAAAGTCAGTTTTCCCGTTCCCGTCTATGTTTTTGTGGTGTGCGTGTGTGCCATGTCCTGGCAACGCTCTTGAGCTGGAGGCCCTGGCCTGCCTTAATAGAGAAAAGGGAGGGGTCTCATTGAGTGAAATACGGAGGGAAGAGGAAGTAATTACCTTGAAAACAGGGGCTACGCTCCTGGCTCATTTACCTTAATTGAATTCCAATATCTGTCTCTCATTATACTTGACCTCCACTACCGGTGACGGTCTAACCGCTAGCTAACCTCTACCACAGAGGGCCAATCAAAGGGGTCAGCTAAGCAGACCATCTGGGTGCAAGCGAGCTATTAAAAACCAGCTAGCCCTTTTAGCTTTTAAATGAGAACAGATGGGCAGTGTGATCTGAGAGATTGGAAACCCAATCAGTAACACAAAGTCTTCTTGGTCGTGGAAACAGGGCTGTACCAGTAATTCAAGGTCAATAAATTACATTTTAGGCTTTCAACAGGGGTGTGTCTCTCTCCCATATGAGACGATCTGATACACATCTAGATGCATGAACTACGATGCGATTCAGGAATGATACGTTTGAATAGGGGCAATTTGATGCAATCTGATACGGTTCTTAACATTGATTAACACAATCTGTGCTGAAAACGAGATAATCTCATGAATAGCTATTGTACCCCACTGTGCCAAAACGAGATTACGAGATTTAATTAATTGGCATTAATCCATAATAAAAATATATTATTTATTATTATTTTTAACAGTCAAAATGAGAATCTGACGTGCACGCTTATTAGTCCGTTTTCTGCTAAAAATGAGGGGGAAAAATCAGAGGTTTGGGAGCTTAAAAAGCCATAATCCAACATTGCGCTGAAAACAACCACTCCGTTGCGGGTCCTCCACAGGCTAGAGTGAAACCACACTACAGTTGGTGGGGGGGCTACACTTTCTGGTTGTCCATTGGCTCTTTCTTCTACTTTGGTATTTTGCATTGGCCTCATGATCCCGCATAGTGTAACGGGAGGGAATGTGTTGTAGAAATCTAGCTATAAATGCACCACGTCTCTGTACGTCTGTCTGTCTGTACGTCTGTCTGTCTGTACGTGTGTACTGCTGTAATGCACGTAACTAGAGAACCGTTCGCCCCACCGACTTCAAATTCATAAAAGGGACACAGACAGATGGGTGGAACAGGTACTCTGACACGGGTACTGCTTAGCCGGGTGGGGCATGGATCTCCAACTTCCATCGTTACCGAGAGATACCCGTTGTCATAGCACCGTCCCTTTTGTGCCCAAATAGGGAGAGGTCTGTGGCAGAGGCAGGGAATTCTACAGGTGAGGGGACTTAGGCTCATTAGGTCAACTAGCAGAGCCTGACCAGAACCTTTTGCGGCGGTTCTGGACAACTGTGTATCGGACCGACTCAAGGCTGGGCACTGCACCCCCTGTGGTAGTGTGGTGGTGTGGAACACTTGTGTCAAATTTGAAGTCGGTGGGGCGAACAGCTCTCAAGTTACGTGGATTACAGACGTACACGTACACACACACGTGGTACACTTATTGTAAGATAAAGCTTTTCATTTTCAATGAAATGCGAGGCTAGAGAGAACACAACTAATGTATGTTTCAAGTGCTCTCAAATAATTTGTTTATTTCAATTAATGTTACAATATCCGCGGAAATGTTGTTCTTATGTTATAATAACAAAGGTTACGTTATACATAGAGTAAGAGCAAAATGTCTGAATATGGTCAAGAAAGTACACAACCAAAATGCTCAGAGGCAAGTGATGCAACACACACACACACACACACACACACACACACACACGCACACACGCACACGCACGACTCAGCATTTGATAAATGTACTGAAGTGCACCCCATACCATGGGGTGCATTTGTTTGGTCCGATATAAAAAAGTCCTACACCCAACCCTAAACCTAAGATCACAGGAAGCCACAGGTTCATTTTAACCTGCCACTGGTTAGTTGTAACCAGCCGCGCATGTCGGGAGCGACGGTGTTGTCGGACTAATGCCTGTCGAACTGTCGTTAGTATGCACCCCCATCCCATGTGCCCAAAAAAAACTAAATCACACCCGTGTGAAGTGAGAGGCGCTCTTATCATCATACTTACACATTCCGTGCTCAGCCAATCAAATATCACAAATGTCATTCCAGCCAATCACATTAATGTTTGCATTAATGTAATGTTTGTGTTTACACAAACACCCAAAACTGTCCATTCATTATCAATGGCAGGTGCCCACCCGTTAATTTAGTGTAACCGTGTGTGTGTGTGTGTGTGTGTGTGTGTGTGTGTGTGTGTGTGTGTCCTGAATGCGACCCCAATCAGCATCAGCTGCAGGGGTCTATGGGTCTTGCTCAGACATACAGGGGCCAACGGGTCGTGCTCAGACATGCAGGCATACACACTCCGTCACTCATGAGAGCGGTTGGCAACGCTCAAAAATAAAATAAGAAGAGGGGTATACACACGGTGTATAAATAAATAAAATAAGAAGAGGGGTATACACACGGTGAGAGGCAGATTGGGAAGTCCACGTACCCCGATGATAGCATTAAGCTCAGTCATAGTCACCTGCTTAGCTCGCTCAACAGCCTGCGCCACCTGCTGTTGATGCTGAAACACACACACACACACACACACACAAACACAGATTAGATTCACAAAGATGTTACATGTTGAAGCAGCAAACATGGAAATATTTGCATACTATTAGCCTCAGGAAATGTGTCCATACTTCAAATTGCTCATGATGTAATGTTTTCTTTCCTTCAGAGCATCAAGTATCTCCGAGTGCACTGGGTACAGCCTCACCATCTCTGAATGCAGCAGCGATCCCTACGCATGCAACACTACCTGAATGCAAAGAGACACTCCACTCTGAAGAGTGTTATCTAGCGTCTCTAGTGTTCATGTCTGGGTACTTCAGCGCCGTGATTCACATCAACTGTATATGAGCCCCGCTCGCGTATGTGTCACACGCCTCACAGAGACGAAACCGAAAGCACATTGTCGTCTTAGCAGCTGGCGATGTTGTTTATCTTTCGTCAGAAACGGTAATATGTCGGCCGCGATGCGATCAAAAATCACTATTCACATCTAAACGCCGGACGGATTTGACAAAAAGACAGACTTCCTATTGGATGCGTGCGCATTCCATATTGTGCCGAGAGGGACAACTGGGCAGCACTAGATGTATGCGTTTGGCTTCTGCCGGTCGATTTTGATATAATAAAGCTTATAACCCGCGGCACCGCAGGTTTGGCGTTCCAATGGGTAATTATTATAACCCGCGGTGCCGCAGGTTATGGCACTGCCTGGCGCTCTGTGTGTTAACCGCCGTAGATGCCTCTGTCTGCACCACGGCCACTGAGACCAACTCATGTAGCTTTCATTGCACTCGCTCTATCTGATACTTATTCTGCTTGGGAAACGTCAGTGGAATTCCTTGGGCACCACTACTCACCTCTTGAGACAAGAAAGGCATGATCTGAGCCAGGATTGCATTGAGACGTTTGGCGATCTCCGTCTGGAACAAATGAAAGAGAATAAATGTTAGAATTATCGTCTCTGGGTATACTTTAGGCCAAGGGCTTCTCACTCACGCTCCATCCATCTCTCTCTCCATCTCTCTCTCTCCCTCAGACACATAATCATCCCAATCTCTGTCTGGAAAGACCATCCATTTCTTAACTAAATGGACACAGTTACAACCAAACCAAATTTTGTTCCCCTCCTCTCTCCTGCTGCCATTAGACCCGAGGTCTAATGGCATTAGGAGGTTGAAATATGCCAATACCATCTGGCTGGAGAAGGCCTTAACGAAGGCCATGCTTTATAATTACAGCATTGAGGGGGGTGCAGGCTGGAGGAATAAACAGTGGTGGAAAGTAAAGGTACATTCACTTAAGTACTGTACAATTTGGAAGCCATTTGTAATTTACTTGAATATTTCCAATTGTCCATACTTTTACTTCTACTCCACTACATCTCAGATGCAAATATTGTACTTTCACTCCTAAAAACCTTAGGTACTAGTTACTTTGTAGATATGTATAGATTATAATTACAATAATACATTAACCACTTCAGCCCAACATACATTTCAGCCATTTGATATGCTACTTTCAAAATGTATACATTTGGAAAGTTGTGAAATGGAACATGCTGCAAAATGAGTACTTTCTACTTTTGGTACTTTAAGTACATTCTGATACCTATTATTTTGTACCATTACTCAAGTACATTTTAAATTCCGGACTTTTACTTGTCATATGACTATTTCTACGGTGCATTATTGATACTTTTACTCAAATAAAACAAAATGTGAATAGCGTTTCCACCAGTGTAAATCAAGGCAGACAGGTTACCTTACTGGGCCTATCTGTCAGAGCTATCAGTGGCATCGAGCGAGGGGGATATTAGAGTCAGACGATACTGCAGGGCTGAGACTGCAACACAGAGCACTTTACAGTGCCTCGTTTTGGACAAATGGATACTCTGTAGCGCTGCCTAGCTGAGCTGTGCACTTGGATGTCCCACGTCAGACAGACAGATCGCTCTCAAATCCATTTCCTTTTGAAAATCTCTAGTTTCCACAGTGAGTGGGTTGGGGGAAACACAAAAGGTACAGAGGAAGGACATAATGTAAAACAAATACAAAAAAAATCACACTCATGTGAAGTGAGGTTTATATCGGCCACGTCTTACGTCATCCTTTAGTGCCCTAAACAAACAAAGTCCATAGACTTGGCTGGCTTTTAAGTATTCTCTTACTCTAAACAAACACTGTCATAAACATTAAAATCCATAGACTTGGCAGGCAAACAATTTATGTCATAAGTGCTCTAAATAAAAAAGTCCTTAGACTTGGCTGCCATGTGACGTAATCTTCAAAATCCATGCATTGGCTAGCGCCTCTCAAAGAAGCAGACACAGGGAGGAGGAGAGGAGAGGAAAGACAAATCCCCTGGTTTGACATTTGGGTAATCTGGTCTGACTGAGCCAAGGGTTGTGAACTAATTGATTCAGAGGGATCGGGGGCAGATGGTTCAGCAGGTGGGTTATGGGGTGATGTGGTCATCTCATCTATCCCCCTCTTTTTAGATTGAGGCATTCCTCTCGCCCCCCTCCCCCTCTCTTACACACACCACATACATCACAAACCTTGTTCAACTGTGAAATGGGTAAAGGGGGGAGGAGAGGAAAAAGAGGATGTGCCAGTGGCCTTTGGCACAATGATTATATAGCTCCTTTTATTTTGGAGCCGTGTGTATATGTGTGTGTGTGTGTGTGTGTGTGTGTGTGTGTGGGGGGGGGGGGTTCCCAGCCTGCCCGTCCTAGAATTATCTCACAACCCTATGTGTGACCTTCGACCCCGCTCCACTCTCTCCATCTGACCTCCTCTTTCCTACTAGCACTCCTCCAACGTCTAATCTCCTCCCCCTAACTCCCCCCCCCCCCCCCTCTCCTTTTTCTGTTCCGTTGCCGGGGCAACCCTATCTGGCGCGTGGGCCGGAGATGGTTATGTAAATGAAACCCCGCCTGGGCTTCTGACCAGAACAAGCCCGTTAAATCATATTATGGTGCAGCCCAGAGAGGCAGGTCATTAAATTGAATTTTCGGCCTGTCGAACTGATCGGCATGGGGAATTAATGAGGGATGAATGGTTAGTATGAGGATGGTGGGAGGGGGGGGTGGTCTGTGAGGCTGCAAGGCTCCATCTTGAAAGAGGGTGGGTGGGGAGGGAGGGATTGGAGTCTCAACACAGGTGGGGATCGCTCTGTGGAGACTCAAAAGCTGCCATCATTAGAGACGACTAGATACAATGATACAGGATCAGACGAAACTAGGGATGGCCCATGTCCATTCTGAAAAAGGTTCATAAACACTGAATTTAAAAAAGCAGTGCCTCTTTATTCCAAAGCTAGGGATGCACCGTTTAAAATGTTGGCCCATATCCACAACATAGACACCTTGAATGTAATATTTTTATTATTATTCGCCGCCGTCATGTAGTGGCTGAATTTATACTCGAGAACTGCCACCATTAATTTCAACGGAGAACCGTCTTATTTTGAAAGCCGTTTCACTCCGACACGGAAAATCAGGAAGTGTAAAAACAGAAATTTGACAGAAAAATGTCCACCACAAGCCGGCGTGGCTTTGAACCCTACTCACAATCGGTGTGATTCACCAAGTTCCGACATTCCTCCCAAAAGTACACACCTGTTTTCCAAAGAACGGAACAGATCAGTAAATGGATCTATAACCCATTTACATGTCGCATCGAAGTCAACAGCCCAAATACATCATCACGCTATGAGTCTCCTCACTCCAAAAAATGACTCATTCCTTTCACAGGCACACCATCCCCCCCTGCCCTCGCCCAGAGTGCTTTTAGCAGCAGAGAAATACACACAGCAGCTGGAAATAGAGTTTATTGTCACTTTAAGCCGTTGAAAAACAGAAGCCCTTCAGCTCACGGAGGCTTTTCACTGCAGCTCCACAATTACAGGTACTCAGTGTTGTCTAGCTAGCAGTGCCAGAGCTTGGAGAGGCCCTCTCTACAATGACCCCCTCTCCCCCTCCCCATCCCATGCCTGTCAATGGCGCGTTGAAAGCCATTTGGCTGTGTGTCGCTCCAGGCATTAGCCCCTGAGTGGAGAGGAGAGACTATGACGAGGATTCAATTGCTGAGAAAAACAAGTGGCATACGATGGGGTTGAGGAGGACATGGCAATTTGGGACTTAACTCCATCTTCTTCTCTGGCAGGAGAGAGAGAGAGAAAGATTGTGTGGGGGGGGGGGGGGGGGGGGGAGACAATCAAAGGTGGGCTACCTTTCTTGAGGGGCTCAAGCCTCTCCTATATACAGCTTTTGACCCCAAAAGTCTCAATATTTGCCATTGACAATGAAAGGAGAAATTAGGTAAAATGTCCGCCAAATCTTGTGCCCACACGTCTCAACATTTGCCAACAATGAAAAGAGAAATTCAAATTAGGTAAAATGTCCGCCAATTACAGTATTTGTGGCAACAGGCATTCTGATTGGCCAGTATGAGATGCATGATGATGCATGATGTACAATGATAAGAGCGCCCCTCACTTCAAACGGGTGTGATTTTTAATTCTATACTTGGATTATGGAGATGTCCTATAGGCAATTCATACTGAGACAGACTGAATCCGTTTCATTGGAACAGTTTCCGAATACGGTTGCCTGGTCCCCGATGGCCATGATTCACATTGCCCGAGAATCAACAGCGCACCCGGGTACACTTGCATAACACACTTTAATACTCCAGATGACGGTGTGCTTGATGGCTGGCGCGCCCGGACACTGACCATCAACTCTGCGGCATTGTCTCAAATAAATCCAGACACTGCATTGCATTGCCTCTTTCTTTGCCGTTATACTACTTCACTGTCAGCCTGCCTGCTATTCACTGTGTCAGTCAGTTCTGTGCTCCAGTCTCGTGGTTAGTTTGCTATAATTCTACTTTAGCATTATTATTATTTTGTTTTACTTTGGAAACTATGCCAAGCAAAGCCCAAGAGCCACGTGTACTTCGCAAGATCAGCGCGTACTGCGGTGCTTCCTGTATACGCAGATTCAACAGGAGACGGGCGGCGTTGAGAAATGCGCTGGACCTGTGTTACGTGTCGTGCAGCGACTGTGTTTTTTTTTGTTGACGCTTGGCTCGTCGACTAGAGATTTTGTCACGTTCTTTAAAAAAAACAGTCCACGTCCTTCTTTAGGTACGCATGCACTCACATTGGAACGATCCATATCTGAATACACCAACGGTCCAGAGACCCCCATGCGGTCCCGGGGACGGTTGGGAGATCCGCTCCCGGGAACGGTACGCATCATTCACACCACCACAACATCTGCCAAGTGGTCCCGAGTGCGCACCCAGGACCATAGTGTGAATCGCCCTTAAGGAAGACTAGCCTGACACCCAGACTGAAAGCCCTTCCCACGGCAGCTGTTTCTGGGATGGGCGTTGCCAAAGCGGAAGTCTTCGGCGATTGGTTCAGACCAACCAATTAAAATAGTAGCAGAGCAGATGTGAGCGCTACTAGCATGTTAACAAACAGGGTCAAATATGTCGGATGATGATGTTTCTAAAAACCTGTTGTTTCTATAAAGATACTATTTATCAGAGCGATACCGCGGTGGGGGCAGCCATGTATGTTTGTTCATGTTTGGTCTGGTGTGGTGCTGTTGTTTGACATCATGGAGTTGAAACGCTGTTGATTGGCCGTAGCCGTGGAATCAGATTTTTAACAGAGGCCAACAGAGTGAACAGACAGTCACCAGACCCTGATTAGCAAGAACATAAGTTTTTGCTTACCATTGGAATTGCATGCGGGAACGTACACACAGGTTTATGGTTTACGGGAACGTACACACAGGTTTATGGTTTACGGGAACGTACACACAGGTTTATGGCTTTATTTCGTCATAGCGCGACACATGGTGAAGTATTGTAGTGCTGATGATTGCAACAACCACCGATGCAGTGAAATATGAAAATGGGACCACCACATATTCTAACTTTCCGCGATTCTGCCAATAATCATATTATTTGAGACAGAGTTTTTGCCGGTTCAAAAAAAGAATCACGTGACATTGATCCCCTTCCCTTTTGGCTCATACTAGGTAGGACATGGTGTATATGTAGGTCGAAGAATATGTGTAGGCATATGTGTAAGCAGAAGAATAACATGTCAAGTGTAAAATGCATACAATATAGATCCTCCACCTATTAAATGTGTACCACTTTCCAACAAATTGCGATCCAGTTACATTCCAAATGCAAACCAAGACGGAACAAACGTTTATCTCAGTCATGATTTAATGTGCCAAGAGAGACCGTGGAACTAACACACACACGCACACACACACACACACACACACACCAGTGCAAGTTGTTTCAGTAAACACACGCTAATTGTGCAGCGCTGTTCATCCAGCGATCCTCGCCTGGCTATCATAATAAGGCATGTTTCGCAGCCTCCAGTAACCTCAACAACCTCTCTCTCTTTTTGTCTGTGTTCTCTGAGTCAGTTTGTTTTGGCTCATTGACAAGTCAGCCATCATCACTACCTTGGCAAACAATTCCAGGAATCCTGTATAAATTATTCATTCGCTCTCAAGCGCTCCCACCCTCTATCTCGTCTGCTGCCCCCCCCCCCTTACCCCCCACTTCTGCTTCTTCCTTTCACTCACCACCAACGAGAAACTGACAGAACTTTCCTTGATAAGCCACAAAGATAAATTCTTAAAAGTGTTATTTTAACTTGAACTGTCATGGAGGTTACCACGGTTTGCGCTCAAACAACCAGTCACATGAACCTAAAAATAAAATTGCAAAAACTGCAAAAGTAGTACGACACTCACTCCACAATAAATTATATTCTTAGGCGCCGTCCAGGTGAAGACGTTTTAGGCGAAACCGCAAACAAAGATGGCGGCACCCGTCAGCGGTGCGTTCGTGCTGCAGAAGCTGAGTGGGATATAGGGCTTTTACAGCACTGCTCCTATACGACCACCGTCAGCAACAAGTGGACACGGAGAACAGCTTTCTCCGCTTGTTATCGTTTACGTCTCTCTTTGGTGCTTTGTGGCAGCTTAGCAGCACCACTTACAGGATATAGTTTTTAGTGGACTGGTTTCACGTGGATTTCTGCATGAATGTGATCTAGGGGGGGGGGGGTGATCTTGGCAGACAGACAGACAGAAGGAGTTGATGGCAATTCGAGTCGTTTCCCCATTAATGTGCAATGGCATTTCCTTTAAAATGTGTGAGGACATTATATCATTACTTGCATCTGGCTTTTACGACAGAGCGAGATTGAACGAGGCAGAACGGAGGAAGTGGAAAAACAGCAGATCCCCAGACAAACAAACAAACGCGTGCACACGTACGTACGTACGTATATACAGTCACACAGCAGAGCAAAAGAGTCAGCGGGCGCATTGGTTGCTGAGGCAGCCTAATGAGTTGTGCTAATTAAAATCACGTATTGACAGCGAGTGAGGGTGATTACCTCCGCCCCACTCTATGCCATCAGAGGAGAGAAGCTGTCAAAACAAATCACCCCCTGGCAGCGGCACAGAGCGTGCCCAACACCAACCAACCACTCACAGCAGCCGCACAGAGCGTGCCCAACACCAACCAACCACTCACAGCAGCCGCACAGAGCGCGCCCCACACCAACCAACCACTCACAGCCGCCGCACAGAGCGCGCCCCACACCAACCAACCACTCACAGCAGCCGCACAGAGCGTGCCCCACACCAACCAACCACTCACAGCAGCCGCACAGAGCGCACCCCACACCAACCAACCACTCACAGCAGCCGCACAGAGCGTGCCCAACACCAACCAACCACTCACAGCAGCCGCACAGAGCGCACCCCACACCAACCAACCACTCACAGCAGCCGCACAGAGCGTGCCCCACACCAACCAACAACTCACAGCCGCCGCACAGAGCGCACCCCACACCAACCAACAACTCACAGCAGCCGAACAGAGTGTGCCCCACACCAACCAACCACTCACAGCAGCCGCACAGTCCGCCCCACACCAACCAACCACTCCAGCAGCCATACAGAACAAGCCCCAGTTCAACCAACCACTCACAGTAGCCGTAGAGAGCATGCCCAACATCAACCAACCACTCATAGCAGCCGCACAGAGCGCGCCCCACACCAACCAACCACTCACAGCAGCAGGACAGTATGGGAAGCTGTGTCATTCAAACCCTGAAATGCTCTGTGTGTGCGTGTATATATGTCATGATGATCAAAGACAATGGGTGCAAATTATAAGGCATCGGGCCACATATGTGCAGATTGTGCACACGTGTGCACATGTGTGAGCTTATGGTCTAAACAGTGGTTCTCAACCAGTGGTCCGTGGCCTTGAGAGGGATTCAGGTGGTCCCCAGCTAAAGGATGGAAGAGTTGCTAACCAAATGGATTATTGTTAAAACTCTTAGAGAATGTAGAAGAGTTGTTATTTTGATCAACATTTGCCTGTTATATCTCCTGTATTGATGTTTGTACACATCAATACAGCGTGGAATTGTGGACAGAATTGTATCCAACTATAACAAAATATTCTACGTTTTGGATCCGAGAGGCTAGATCTCATCAAATGGTGTTCCGTGGCTCAAATGCCCAATAATTAATGGGTTAAAAACCACTGGTCTAAAATCAAGTTTTGTAGCTCTTCGTGACACAATGAAGTAATATTGCCCATCTGTGTACAATCGCTCCCTCCTATCCAATAACGGGGACAGCCAAGGGCCATCCATTTACCTCTTGCTGATGTCATCACAAACACTAGCTCACTAGGGATGGGAGGGGGTGGGGTGGGGTCAGAGCGGCCATGCATTATTCACAGCCCGCTCCGTCAACTCCATCGGGCTTTATTGATAAACAAAAGGCGACACACACCGGAGAGAGGGAAGCAGTCGATTAACCCGTCTACCCTGGCTCCCTTGCCTTGTGTGTGTGTGTGTGTGTGTGTGTGTGTGTGTGTGTGTACCCCAGACAGCCTGATAGCGCTCCAAACTCCCTATTAGTGATAAGTGCCTGACAGGAACCACTCAGGACAGATGAGAAGTAGCAACGCTCCGTTATCAAAACGGACACACCTACAGTAACCAGGCGCACGCAGGCACACTCGGCATACTATTCTTATTGTATTGTTAGTCGTTATTAGTCGTTTTGTTTTGTTTTGATTGTTTTTTTGGGTGGGGGGGGGTGTGTTAGGCTGCTTTTCATGGGGTCATCGCCGTGTCGGCTTGTGGTGGACATTTTTGTCAAAATTACATTTTGGCCACAGCCATACAAAATGTGGGCAATATTATTAGTAGAAACACGTAAAGGGCTAGCCTAGCTTGAATGACCATAACATTTCCATGTATATTCCACGATTCTTAAAAAAAGAAAAAGGCTTCTAAATCCTGACAGTCTTCTGAAAAACCTATGTTTCTAACTTTCTATGTCAGTGGTGCTCAACCTTTTATCAAAAGGACCACCAGAATGATCTGTATTAGGCCGCCGAACCCCATTTGACAATGTGTTGTTCCAGGGACCAGAAGCAAAGATTTGAGTTTACAAACGCCCAAGGTCGAGAGCTCTGAAGCCCCTCTCTCTGACGTGGTCCCCCTGTACCCAACACACCATCGACACAGCCTTCCTCATCAATCATATCACTCCGCTAACGAGGTATGGGCTATCGCTCATGTCATTCCATCTGAGAGAGAGAGGCTGCGGCAGAGGAGGGTAACCCAAGACGGAGAAGATGGATGAAGGAAGCAAAACGGAAGATCAGAAGAATGAAATTCAAAGGGGTATCAAAGACAAAGGAAATAAGATAAGAGATAAAAGGATGCGAGAAAGCGGGGACATATATGCTCTAGACTAGAGTCTAGAACAGAGGTCGGCAAGCAAGCAACCTTTTCTAAGACATTAGATGGTACAACACAATCTACAACCTGGAACTCGCAACAAACAGTGGTGTTAAAAGTACTCACATTTTTAAGTTAAAGTATCAATACTGCAATATAGAAATACTTAAACTTACAAGTAAAAGTCTGAAATGTACTTGATGTACCGAAAGGAGAAAGTATATTATATAATAATATAAATATAAATATTTAAAAAATATTTTGAAAATAGCAGATATACAAGCTCACAATGTGTCGCATCGTGAGTCGCAACGCATTGTGAGCTTGTAGTTACTACAAAGTAACTAACGTTTTCAAATAATAGAGTAAAAGACAAGTACAATATTTGCCTCTGAGATGTAGCAGAGTATTAGTACTGATAATTGAAAGCACTCCACTACAATAAATATACCTTCAAAATTGAACTTAAGTACAGTACTCTAGTAAATGTACTTAGTTACTTTCAACCACTGGCAACAAACCTTATATACTGATAACTATATTCTTATAAAAGTTCATAAATAAAGACGTGGAATCAAATGTTACAGCCAGGCGTATACAGAAATGCTTGTGTAATCTTTTTGTGCAGGCCTCATCCTTGAATGTTTCACTTAAGGAGATTTAGGTTCAACAAAATGTTTCAAAAGAACATTTTATCTGCAGACATCCATACTAATTTTTGAACAAGAGCTCTTTCATGGTCAAGGTCTCTTAGAACCGAGAGAAACGATGTATCATTTAAGTCATGTGAAACACAGCTTTGGGTTTTTTTTTAAATGTGACAGAGGTTTTTCATCCAAAAGTTGACAATGAAAACATGTTTCATCAACTCAACGCTATTACTGTCCATACCCCAACTGGACTGTCAGTCAAATATTGTAAATGTGTTTACAATATAATGTAACAATATAAATTGTCGGCCAGAGATTAGCACTGGGCCACCTGTTGCCTTCTACTGTGGTCTAGAATGTAACAGCATTGCTGTCATCAGTACATTTTAACTAAATTACTTCAGGTCATGTAAGTGGTCAAGAATATTTTTTATAGTGTGAGCTGGGATGGCTTTACCACGACTCACGAGCATCTAAGCTCATCCTTGTAAAAACCAAAAAAGGCTTTTACATTAGCTGTAGTGCATTCTTTATCTGAACAGATGCGCTTCAAGTGTAAAATCATACTTAAGAGCCAAAGCGAGATCCATAAAAACATCACAAGCATCGTAACTCATTACAGTGCTGTATAGAACGATGCTTTTGGGGAGCCTAGTTAATTTGTTGTGCCGCTAGGTTGGTAAAATGCCTTCTGTAGCATTTTGGGACAGAAGTGCTGATGTTTCACCATATTCAGCCATAGTAAAGTGTTTCTTCTGCTGAGGTGAGTGATGCCCTGTGCCGGGTGGCAGCTCAGCCAATGAGCTTTTAGCCTGGCAGGCATCGGAGCGGCTCAACCAATGAGCTTGGCAGGCAGAGTTTTTTGTTTTCTACTTTACTGGAGTATTTACAATTTCCAGTACTTCTACTTCTACTCCACTACATATTGCAATACTGATAATTTTACGTGAGTACTTTTGTGTGTTTTGTGTGTGTGTGTATCACATAGACACCCTCACACGTCCCCTCAAACTGTATGTCTGCCAAAGACTTCCCTTTAATCTTATCAAAGCATCCCCATCAGGCCACATGCATGCCCTTCATGCTGTTTAGCCTGTCAGCATTTTCACTGACTGCAGGAAGTCTCCATGCGTGCGTGCGTGTGTGTGTTTCCAAAAGTTATTTAAGGATGAGGGTATAGGAACTAAGGTCAGAGCGCGCGCATGTGTGTGTGTGTGTGTGTGTGTGTGTGTGTGTGTGTGTGTGTGTGCTGCCTAGTCCTTATGCTGTCTCACATACAGGTAGTTACACATCAGGGACGTGCAGAGCGTGTTAGAGCGGCAATAGTGAAATAGCTCCCAACTAGAGCTTGTAGATCAGCTATTTCCGGGGCACGACCTGACACTCATTAGCTACTGGACATGCGGCATACTACATGGATTTCTACAGAGAGGTACAACTTCTTTCGACGTAAAATGCTGCGTTCAAAGTTCAGGAGAGCACGGAAAAAGACAATTCTTCTGAATGCTGCCTACGGGTATGGCATGGAAAGGGGAGGCATGTGCGTTTCTTTCACTATAGTAGTATTAGTAAATGCTGTATTCATGGTCTGGAGAGTGCAGTTTTTACAGATGGGTATAAGGGCATGGGCTGAAGCCCCCTTTGATGTCTATGTGTGCACGTGCATGTAGTTACATAAAATATAACACGTATCACAACATAAAACATTGTTACATACCTGTTTGTGCATCTCGATATTGAGCCCATAGGACATCTCGTAATACTGCAAAACAAACAGACAATCGATACGAGTCAGTGATTTCACCATTATATACAGTGATGCTTATTTAAAGGATTCCTGTAATGACACATCTTCATCCTTACACTGAATCACAGATAACTTACTGGACGTATACTAAACAGGATTCCCTGCATGATGCCCTTTTTTGCCCCTGGCAATAAAATTTAGTTAGTGATTCTGACCGCTCTATTCTAGACTCTCTTGTGTTCTTTACACTCATAACTATACCATCGAGGTCGGAAGTAGGGTTAGAATCCAGAATCAGTTTCATCACATTTGGAACTGTTTTTTATCACACTGTCAGAGCTGCAATGTGGACTTCAGATCTGCTATAAAATTACAATACTGGTGTTTCTGAAATCTTTCTCAAAATGTGTTAATTTCAAGGAACAACATTACTCTTAGTGTACACAAATACATTTGTGCGCTCTCAGAGTTACAGACTTCTAAGGGTCAAACCCCCTATAACAATCGTTAAAGTGAAGCGTTAAGGAATCGGACGATATTCGGAAGTTGGACGCCTATTGTAGAATGTTATGAACCATAAAGACGTATGTACCCATTGCCCAACTAATCAATGTCATAGCAGACACTGCTTCTGATATTTAGTCGACTAAAACTAGACTAAAGGTAAAACATTTCATTTAAAATATGACTAAACGAAATGGACATAATATACTCAAGATACTAGGGACAGTTAAGAATACCAATCTACTGATGACGGGTCAGCTTTGAACCCAGAGGAGTGATACAATAAAACCTTGTCATTCCATCTGGTTTATCTTGTTAAGACACAACACACAAGGCTGGTAAAGTCAACCCCCTCCTTTCTGTTTCTTTGAAGAGAAAATAATATTTAACAAACGTACCGCTACGTTTGGTTAAAGTCAATCCTTCCATGGACAAACAAGATAAGCATGCACATGTACACCACAAGAGTGTGTGTCCTCAGTTACATCACTTGTGTGAGATATTGACTGCATCCAGAAGTTACCTTTGGGCTGTATCACTGCTGCAGCCAAACAGCAAATACAGGGGCAGATATTCATAGATCTTCGATTAGATTAGTGGAGGATCTTTGAACTGAATGTTAAGATATACTAGTTGCAATGTAAATTCAAAGTACCACTGACAGGCCAACGTGACTATTTACAATTTAATTTACGCAGGAACACCACGAGGTAATATACATTGAATGCATAGAAATAGTCATAGAATCATAATTCAACCAAGAATCTATCATCAGTCCAACAGTAGAATATCCGGATTCAGTACATACTAAAAACACTATAGGATGCCAGGCCAATAATGAATGACTATGAATAGGACTAGTAAATGCAATGATGAATAAGTTAATACAACACAAAAATAAACAAGAGACAAGGAATGTCAGTGCCACTTCTGTGTGCATTTTATAGCAGCCTCGATGCACCAATCAAAAATTAACCAATGACGCAAACCAGCATTGCTCACATTTGACACTTTCCCATATTTCCATTTTTGTTTTCCCAGCTACAAATCTACATATCAAACATTAGTCACACACACCTAGGTGGGGTATAAAAGCAATCCCCCAAACTATAATAGTGCATTCGGTGGGTCTGCCGACCCCCTATGGATCCATTTGAAATGATAACACCCCCCACCCCTCCCCAAACAGTCTGATTCACACACAAAGCCAGCAGGCCAGTCATTAACCCCCAGGGGGTCATGGGGAAGGGGCTGTATATGTGTGTGTGGGAGCAGGGGTCATAAAGAAGACCCTGGAGCCATGGGTTTCTGTCACACCCCACAATCAGCGGTCTGACGTTTGACCTCTGGCTGGAGTTTCTTTCGCCCCACCCAACTCTCAGGCGCACACACACACACACGAGAACGGGTCAACTATATTTTTATACTAATCTACACCAGTATAGTAGCCTATTCATGCTATCCATCCTTAACATGTTCTAAACTTTAAAACGACATATGAGAAAACTCTCCAGAGGAGAGGATTGGAGCAGTGCAAGCAGTCAGAAGGTAAGCTATCACTTTAGCCAGTTAGCTACAGCTAGGAGGAGAAGGAGAAGTTTTACTCTTACGTACCTGTACACAAGATGTAACAATAAAGTACAAACTTTCCTACATCTCTTTACATTATGGAGAAATGCTCTGTAAAAGTTGTTTTCACTATGAGAACATTGATTATGATTAAAATAAAACAGTTATTTTCTTTATCCCAGCACCTCATGAAGCACTCAAATGGAATAGCCTATTTATTTATTTAAATAAACATTTTATACACACTTTCTTTTTTTTGGGAGGAGGGGCGAGGGGGCAATGGTGTCATCGTTTCACTAAAGAAGTGTTTTTGTTGTCCACACGAAGACGACAATGTGCCGTCTCCGGAATTTGTCACTCTGGGAGACTGTTTAAAAAAGAAGCAGTTTTTTCCCCCAAAACACTGTCTCCGTGTGGCAGAAAGGGCAGATTGGTTAAATACTTCGTCTTCGTCTGTACAGGCCCTATATCCAACACTCAGCAGGGAGAATCACCTCTACATAACTGTGATATTTCACTTAAAGTTGTTTAAGATAGATAGATAGATAGATAGATAGATAGATAGATAGATAGATAGATAGATAGATAGATAGATAGATAGATACTTTATTATTCTCTTCTCCGAGGGGTAATTGAAGCATTACAACAGCAAGGAGGTCTATTATAGTAGTTCTCAACCAGTGGTCCTTGAGGGGGTCCCAGATGGTCCCCATCTAAGTGATGGGGACCATCTGGGTCCGCAATGAGTTGGTACAATATACAATAGTGATATGTTTCATTTTACGCTCTCAAGAGTTAAATTGTTGTTAAAACAATGCATTTCTTAATTTACAAGAAGTCTACACAATTAGAGAATGTAGAAGAATTGTTATTTTGATCAATGTTTGCATGTTATCTCTCCTAATGATACCAACCTCAATACAGCATGTAACTGTCGACAAAATCTTATCCAACGATAACATATTCAACGTTTTGGGTCTGAGAGGCTAATCTCATCAAATGGTGGTCCGTGGTTCAAATGCAGAATAAATAATGGACCTTATGAAAAGGGTTGAAAACCACTGGCTTATAACATAAAATGAAATATGCAGTCCTGTGGTTGTTCCACTTACCATGACATAGTGGCGCTGCATCTCGGTCTTTTCATTGGCCAGTTTATCGTACTCCACTTTAAGACTGGGGACAGGAAAACCATGATTAGGCTTAATTAGCAGTGCTAAACTTGCTAAAGAAGCTATGCTAAGATGTTCATCAATTTATATTCAAACAATGCCCTAGGAATCCTTCTATAATTACAACTTAACCCATAAAGTTATAGGCCTACAGTTATGCAAAAATGCATAACAGTAGAACTTTGCATCAAAACAGTTATGCAGGATAAGGGCCTATAAATATATACACCTTTATTAGACCCAATACATAAAGCTACTGACTTTAAACAAGGCCAGCTTCCTCTTTCTATTGTTTTCAGGAAGTTAAAATCCTTTAGTCATTACCTGTGGTACTGCGCCTGCAGGAACTGAAACTCGTCTTTGATCCGGTCACAGGACTCTGCTACGGTGAACTTGAAGCCAGGCTGTCCTGGCTGGTGTGGTGCCTAAGAATGCAAGATTGATCAATTATATAACTAACACTAGGCCTCTATATATATATATATAGATATATACATACATGTGTGTGTGTGTGTGTGTGTGTGTGTGTGTGTGTGTGTGCGTGTGCGTGTGTGTGTGTGTGTGTGTGTGTGTGTACACATATATAATCATAAGTAGAAATAGAATAATCGACCACGCCCTTATCCTACCAAACCATACGAATATCAACATGTCTGCATATTGGTACTATGGATGGAGTCAAGCGGTGCTTTTATCGCTTACATCTCTTTTCTCCTCATTTTCTTTGTGGACTGGATCCCCCCCACCTCCTCCTCCTGTCTGAATGGTGGTTTGTCAGTGTGTGTGTGTGTGTGTGTGTGTGTGTGTGTGTGTGTGTGTGTGTGTGTGTGTGTGTGTGTGTGCGCGCATTGCTAGGAACCCAAGCGTTCCCCAGAGAGAGCCTGCCCTGGCGGCCGCTTTCATAATGGTGGGTGAGAGAGAGGAACTATCACTCAACACCGTGTGCGATGACAGAGAGAGGCGGGTCATTGCATCCGTCCTCAAAGCACGGAGGGAGAGAAAAAAATCATAACCTCATAGATTTCAGTGCATGCTGGGTGAGTGCGTGTGTGCGCGTGGCTTGTGTGTGTGCGTGTGAAAACACTGCCAATTAGGCCAGTGGTGGCGTGTAGAATAGAATACAACTATAACGCTCTGGGGAGATTTAAATAGTCAATTTATGGAGGGGAAAATTGTAACAGTCACACATTTCTATGAAAATGGTTCCACAGTCCCTGGATCAGATGCCTCTTGTCTGCCTATATAATATAATACCGTTACATCACTGGTGTGAACATATACACACATCTAGCAAGGTGCTGTAGTAGATCGTCTGACAAGCTAATCAGGGCTGGGGTTTTGAAGGAAGGCGGGTGTAATTTGCATACGTTTACACAAATAACGACAAACAGAGCTACTTACCGGATGCCGGCCTTGTGGATACATGTCGAATCCTTTTCACAAGGGAATCGTGTGTTGTGTTTTTTCTCCTCCGTAATCCACAGTGAATGTGCGGTGGTATAATCACCATCCACCACCCCTCCCCTTATCCGTGCACCACGCACGCAGGATGGCGACCGGGGGACAAAGCCCTGTTCTCGGCTATGAGAGGCGCACACACCTCCCTGGATCACTGGAGACCCTTGTTCTTAGAATATATCCTTCACTGGAAATAAACAAACAAGAGGTGGAAAACACATCAGCTAAAGTATAGCTGCACAGCCAGGCAACAACAAATCAACAATAAAAGCACTTAAATCCGCCATCAGTAAATGTGGACTTGAAGTGGGTAAATGTAAACATTTTAACCTAAAGGGGTCTTCTAGGGTGGTGGGTGGGGGGGGGGGGGGGGGCATTAGGTTTAAAGCTACTCAGATGTTTCTACTGTGAAGCAGCGAACTATAACGCAATAATGCGTCGAGGACAATATTGCAACACATGTTGTGTTTTAGATACAATAGTATTATAGCCTACCAAAGATAGGAAAAGTTTTTTATTTGATATTCATAATGATATTACTTCCCCACCTGCCTAAATGTAAAAGCTGGTCTTCAACATCTAATGTAAAACAAACAAACATCTAGTTCTGGCTCTGTTCTGCTGCCAATGTGCCATAGCCTACATAACCGAGACCAGACCGGCAGAGGCTCGTTAGCAGCTCTCTCTCGCTTTGCTCTTCATTTCGCCTCTCTTCTTTTTTTTTTTTACCTTTGTCTCGATTGATCCTCCCCTCTCTCTGTTCTACTCAAAATGTTTCGTGGTATATCCCGTTAGAGGAAAAGAAAGCTCAATAATATCCTTTGGCTTGTTGTTGTAAATCTCCCACACCGAGAAGAAGAACGATAGATAGCTTCGTGTTGAAATAAAGTCCATGGAATTGTAGGTTCTTTACGAACCCCTTTTTGAAATAAACAAGAAAATAACGTTGTGATCCCAACGGTAAAAGCCGAGCAAGCGAGCTTCTCGGAGAAGGAAGGAACGCGTTGCGTTTCCACTCCTAGGCGTCGGAAACAAACCCCTAGCTGGGTCTTTTGGGACCAGTTGGAGACCACATACAGCTCTCTATTTGGTCCTGGAAACGTAGACAGATCTCCCGTTAAGTCCGTTAAGTCCAGAAGGTGAAATTGCCGCGAGAAAACCGGCTAAAAGTGTCCGTATTTGTCGTTCCGTTGCGAAATGTACCAATTGCTTTTTGCATTTGGTTTACCTCGTTTCTCTCTCCGTCGCGAGTAGCGCTGTACCACACACACACACACACACACACACTGCACTGCACCGACACGAGAGGGAGGGGGTGCACCAACCAACCAATCAACTTCTACGAGGGAGTTTGGTAATAACTGACCAATCAGGATACGGTATTCCCACGTGGGGCTTGTGATACCCCCATGTCCTGATTGGACCACACACACAGTGATGTGACGTCACGTATTCGCCATTTTGGATCTAAGATCGCGTCGCGTCCACAGCAACGCGTTCAACTTGTTCAAAACAACGGCGATGTGTGTGTGTGTGTGTGTGTGTGTGTGTGTGTGTGTGTGTGTGTGTGTGTTATACAATTATTTTAAATTCCAAAAGTTATAAAATTGCTTTGCACAGTGCACACTAACGGCTTACGTTGCAGTCTTAGACGAAATGCTTTAAAACCTGTGGTTTTTCTGGACCCATTAGCCATTAAGGCCACTAGGCCAGTCTATTGGATTTGACCTTGATCATGAATATGAAGGACCCCATTGGAAACAAGCCATATAGACTTTCTGGGGTTTTAAATCCTGCAGAACTTGAACATATAGGCTACTGAAATATTCTGTACGTTCCTGTGCTTTTTTTCTGCAAACTGCTAATAAAGTATTCAATCAATCAATCAAAGGTTTTTTAGGGAGAGACCGACTTCTAATATATTTATATTATACTAGGCCTACATCACAATAAGATTACAATTTAAATTCTACTATAGGCTGGTATTAACTGAATGGCTAGAACAGTGTATGTGCAGAATGTATAGCTAGAAACAAAAATAAATAATTGCATATTAGCCTAATCGTGATTCGTAAACACCCCTAAATGTTAAAGAGAAGGGTTCATTTTTATTTATTTTTTATGATTGATTAGAGTTGATCGACCATTCGACCCACATTCTAACGAGACCTCAAGCATCCCTACAAGCTATCAGCGCCACTAGGTTAGGCTAGTTGTAGACAGGTGTTGCCAGATTCTGCAACAGAAATACGTGACCATGTCTATGAAAACAAGCCCTAAAGAAGCCACTCCACAAAATGATAATTATGTATGGATAATTTGAAAATAGACGATCTACAAGCTCACAACACATCGCGACGCGTTGTGAGCTTGTGATCTGCTATTTCCCAAAACATCTTGGGATTTATTTATGTTTTATTTATTTGCAGAGTAGGCCTGTATATTTGTGTATGTCACTGATGAACTGAATATGAAGGACCCCAATGGAAACAATCCATAGTGCTTTTATTTATTATTATTATTATTATAATTATTATTATTGTACCAATGTACAAGCAACTTCACAGAAGAAACAAGCCCTAAATCGCTTATAATAAGCGGACATGGCAACACTGGTAGTAGACTATAACACGTCTGCGCCTGAGGAGATCTCATCAGCCTATCACGTGTTTGCACACTATGCTCACACCCCCACGTGGGGTGAGCTTTATTCCCTTCACTACAGTCTGAGCCAATAGCATCGCGGCTGTCTCACCCTCTGGCCTGCCATTGGTCAGTGGCAGGGAGAAGCTGTCAGTCAGGTCCCTCTGGTTGTCAATTAAACCCACGTTGGGTTCTGGGCGCTGACAAATGCCTGTGCTACTCTCCCTCCTGCCTGCGAATAGTGCCTGGAATGGCTGCTTAATTAGCTTCGAATGGCTTTTCCTTCCAGCTCAAACAATCTGTCACTACCATGTGGTAAAAAGAGCCTTGCATAAAACAAAAGCAGAGGAGGAAAAAAAGCCAGTAGGGGCTAAATATCAGTTTGATTCCCCCCACCCCCTCAAATACATTTGTAATGCAGCAAAACAACACTTTTAAACCTCCTCACTCAAACATTGTCTCATTTCAGTCAATTTTGGTTTTTGCACATTATATTTATAAAATATATAAATGTGTAATGTTTTTGTTTGTTTGACCATCTCATTTGTGCCACATCTCATCAGCATGTTAAAAATGCATTTGCCTATTGTTAAAAAAAATGGAATTGAAACCTAAACAGCTCCTTATCCTTGAGAGTTTGTTTTTAGCAGTTAAAAGTGGGTTCGTTTTCCATTTTCCTACTCCTTTTCAAAGTTTTAAATCAACGTATAAGATTGAATTGATGCTACATTTACACAAAATTATGTAGAAGTTAATATAGGCTACATAATCACACTTCCACCTCCTATGTGAGTAGTAGGCTAATCAATTTCACATTTTGGCATTTATTCTCAAAATATTATAATTGTTTTCATTATAATCTGCTTCTTCGCCTGGAAAGGAGCCATCTTAGATGGTTCGGGCATCTAGTTAGCATGCCTCTCGGGCGTCTCCCTAGGGAGGTCCTCGAGGCACGTCCCACTGGGAGGAGACCCCGGGGCAGACCAAGACGCAGTTGGAGGAAACACATCGACTCACTGGCCTTGGAACGTCTCGGGATCCCCCAGGAGGAAGTCATAATGTTGCTCTGGAGAGGGACGTCTGGAACACTCTGGTGGAGCTGTTGCCCCCGCGACCCGACTACGGATAAGCGGTTGAAGATGGATGGATGGATATTATAATTGTACAATAATTTACAGTTAAAATACAATTCAGAGAAAATTCACTACTACTGAACCTGAAGTAAAATTGGCTAGGCAAATTTTAGCTGCAAAAAGTCACCTGAAACATTAATATTGTAACCGCGAGGCAGCAACGCTTACATCAGCGTTTTGATCAAAAACCTCAATCTGGGAAAATAATCTGAGATAAAAGTGTTTTAAGGGTGCCCGCTGCCTAGTGGTCCAGGCACATGCCACATACTGTATATAGGCTTTGGCCTGACAGCGTGTTGCGTGTTCGAGTCCCGTTCATGACGACCTTTGCTACATGTCTCTCCCCTTCTCTCTCACACACTTTTGTCACTTGATACTATCAATAAAGGCAAAAAAGACAAAAACCAGGCCTGGATTAGCAACAGGAAGTACCAGGCATATACGCGGTCGGCCGACCCTCTGGTGGGCCGGTTTGGGCCAAATGTTAAATTAGTTGTCTGTTGGTTGTGTATCATTTATGTTGTAGGCCTACTGTAAATGTGCTGGTGTTAAAATACTTGTATTTCAAGTATTTGTATGGACCTCGAGTCCTTGCCCCGAATGGTCAGTAGAGTATATGTCCGCTGGTTGTGGTGGGCCAGTCTGCAGGGCCAAATTCTGCGAAAATGTCAGGGCCGAATTTTTGTCTCAGTCCAGCTCTGCCAAAAAACAATCTAAAAAAAGGGATTTTAAGGTTTCAGTTAGCATGGCTGAAGGACCATAGCTTAGCCGAGCGTTGTGAAGCAATGGAGAGCTTTGGCAGTTAGCACAATTGGAGAAAAAAGTCGTCAAAGCCGTCCTTGGCAGAAAATGAGTTTAAGATAACTACACTTAATTTGGTGTTCATGACAAATGACTAAATAAGGAACCAAATTTGGTTCCATTTAGTGTAGACTCTCTGAGTTAACCACTTTGAACCCTCGCGAATATACATTAGGTATGCCTAAAATGCTTAGAAATTAAGGTGTTTTTCATCCCACGATTTTGTAACCCAGTTTTCTTTTCACCCAGTGCCAATTATCTAATGTAATCCTGGGCGCTACACTTCCTCTGCCAACCTGGGGGGGCAGCGGACTGACCTCATGCCTCCTTCTATGCATGAGGAGTCCAAGCTGCTTCTTTTCACCTGACAGAGGGGAATTTCCCCGGCCGGACGTAGCGCGTGGAAGGGACATGTTATTCCGACCAGTTCCTTTCCCCTCCATCAGGCGCCCTGGCTGGCCAGGGGGAGGTAGTTTTAGAGACCAGGATTACTGCATGTTTTTGTGAGGGTATCTACCCTAGGGGACACGGGGAGAACATGCAAACTCCACACAGAAAGGCCCTTTCGCCAACCCCCGCCTCGGGTATGGGCAATGATGACGCGGAGGAGGGAACACGCCGCCAGTGCCCACAGCGTCCCCAGCGGGAATCGAACCCAGGACCTTCTAGCTGTGAGGCGACAGCACTACCAACTGTGCCACCGTGCCCCTAATTTAAGGTGTTTTTCATTAAGTTCTCAGACGGTGCAGCTCATTAGCAGGTTTGCAGATCAGATCAGCAAAAATCGGAGAAAATGATGCTGGTGGTGCTGACGAACTGAGCCAGCGAACTATCACTCAGCCACATAGCTGTCTATGGAATGGAAGGGCCTCGGAACAAACTTAGTTCTCAACTCAATGAGCAATCGATAGCCTCTTGTCCGTGGTTGCGTTGGCAGAGAATGTAATGAGGTGAGCCAGTGCTTGTAATTTACAATCACACTGGCACAGGCTTCAGTGGCTTGTATTTGAAAGCCATGTTGAACTTTGGTAGAACCTTTAGGTACCTGGAAATGATATTACTCCAATATCTTTGTAACACGAGCAGTGATGCCGGTTGGCTAGCTCTGGTCCATATAGCGTTAGAAGGACGTCTCCTCAAAGCTATAGGACTTTCAAGCCACTCCTGACGACTGTAGTAAAAATAAAAAGTACACAGAGAGAGAGAGAGAGAGAAAGAGAGAGATATGCCATGTGATGCAAAGCCACATTTGATTAACACCAACATATGCATTTATAAACTTGTCAACTAACCCCCAAAAACCCAATAGTGTCAGAGAGAATCAGTGTTGCTACGATGGGAAATATTTAATGTAAGAAAACCCTTGTTTGAGACTCATGTCAAAGATTTATCATGCTGCATGGAAGCGGCTACTTCCTGGACCTTATGAATCTGGACTGGAAAGACGTGGCCGGTGTTTTAATGACTAGGTCAGATTTCCTGACTTATTTTGAAAAGCCAAACGGTATCCAGAATCAGTAACCTTTTCTGTGATATGGGCGAAATTATCATACATTTTTGGAATTATTGGTCATACATTGGGTAAAATTATTGTACAAATATGATAATTATCGTACATCTGGCAACAATGGAGAGAATGACAGACAGAGCGAGACAATGAATGTGTATGAAGACAGCGGAGACCATTGTTATGTTATTACAACAAATATGTTTATGTCGGCAGTATACATGGTGCCAAATCTAATTGTAAGTGACTGGCAAATTGAGTGTGGCTCAGAAACAATCTGACATATATTTCACATCTTGACGCAACCTACTTTAATTTGTCCACTTTCTTGTTGGTTGTTAGCTGCTGCTTGCTTGTATACGCCCGAATTTGCACAATTTGTCCTATCAACATCTGAAAAAAAAGTACTATCATAGTTAAAATGGGTTGTATGAGAAGGGGGTGTGTCTGATAAAATGAATCTAGTATATGCAGACTTCATACTGAATCGAGCAACTTAATAATTGTCCACAACTGTGTTCACAGTTGTGATTAAGATTCTCAACCCTCGCCATATGATGCAGTATAAAATAAGCCATGGCGGAAAAAGTACGCATTGTCGCATTGTGACGCATTGTGAGCTTGTAGATTTGCTATTTTCAAATGGCCAAAATGTTTATAGGGCTGAAGTAATGTAGCCTATTTTTTGTAATAATAATCCAAATCCACAAAGAAACTAGCAACTAAAGTTTTCAAATAAACGTACAATATTTGGATCAGAGATAGTGGAGTAGAAGTAAGTAAGTATTTGAAGTTGGAAATACTCAAGTAAAGTACAAATACCTCCAAATTGTACTTATGTACAGTAGGCTACGTAAGAAAAGGTGCTTACCACCCGGTAGTTACTTTACATCACTGAAAATAAGGCATAAGCCTGGATGTGGGTATTCTGGAAAACATGGCATATATAATACCCTTCTGGCGGCACAAGAACCACACACAATACAAACAGACATTATAATACGGCCTCATCTATTCAGGCCCACGGTGCTTGTGTGACACACACACACACACACACACACACACACACACACACACACACACACACACACAAACACGACACACACACACACACAGACCCACGCAGACCCACTTTTTATCTACGCTGGAATAGGAAGAGGCCTCAATTAGACAGCAACAAAGGAGCACAGGTCTTCACCTCTGGGACAAGTGGGCCCCGTCCACCCTTGTAGACCTCTGCACTGTTTATTTACACTGGAACCCCAGACGCTGTGAAACTCTCACCCCGAGGCACTACACAAACACCAGCGTCTATTTGCAGAGGTGGTTTTAATTCTTTGCAGAGTGATGATTGGTTCTTTTCACTCCATCTCTGCCTGGGTTGGGTTTGGCCACTGGAATCCTGCAACCTCCTGTACCCCCCCAGCCTCAAAATAAATATAACACATGTATATTTTCAATGGTTTTAGTGGTCGCTAAAGACTCAAATCCCATTTGTTCTGCCTGCAAGTATCACATTCTACTGCTCAAACAAATCCCCAATACCAAAACCACAACATCTACAGCCAAGTGACACTCTGCTTCCAAGCTTCTGTAGTGCACCCAGCATCTTGATATGTCCTGAAACCGCATGCACGCACGCACGCACCCCTTTTTGTTTCTTTTACGACTTTCATCTCAGTGTAAAAAAACAGGAACGTTCATGAAAAGCCATGAAGCTCTTCTCAATCTCAAGACATTGGTTGTATTGTAGGCCTACATGAAGTTGTGTAGGATTCTGCTTTGAAAGACTAATAGACTGTCTCTTTTCCTCTCTTCTTGGGTACAATTAGCTTGAGTATCAGGATCCATTAGCCACGGCGCAGCCTATACCGGCTCGTCCGTTCAGCCTAACCTTCTTTTAACCGTCCCTTTCCCCCTTACTGGAGCGGAAAACGAGGGCCTATATTTCCGCGGCGGTCTGGTCGGTAGGTCGGTCACGGTGGTATTGTGGAGTGCCCGCTGTCTCTGGGATTATTGACATGCTTTCATAGGCGTTCAGGCCATGAAAGGAGACGCATTCCACTGCCACAATGGACCCAGTGTGTGGCGCGGGGGCTGCGGACCCCAATGAGGCCCCCCGAGTGTATCGCTGTGACTTGCCGGCCTTTAATCAATGCAAACAGGATGAAAGGGCCTCTTATCAAAAGAGACAAACGCAGACATGAGCAGTGTCGCCACATGGACGAAATAACAAATGGCAGAGAAAGAAATGATAGAGCCTTTTTTGCTTGAACCCCAGAGTATTTGTTTGTTTTTGTGTACATTTGATGCTCGTGTCTGTGTGTTTTTTGAGATGTAGAGAAAGAGGAGTTGAATTATACTTGGCTGCACACATGGGTGTCACACACAAAGCACCGTCGCATCACGTTGTCACACTGCACTGTGAGCAATAGAGATTATGCACAGGCATCACTTTTCCACTAGGATACGCCCCCCTCATCTAGACTGAGTGGCAAAACATTGAGCAGCATGGAGCGTTGGCGTTTGGAAGCACTCATTGGAAATCACTCAGTGGTCCTGCGTACCACCTGTTTCTAAATGTTATGTCACATAATGCAGGAGGCAGCAGGACGTTGTGTTATTGAAAACTAGCGCTTCCAAACTCTGACACTTAAAAAAAGCTGCATGGAATTCCAGGAGCTACAGAAATATAGCTATATCTATGGTGGATTTTTATGAAACAAAAACATTGCAGATAGAAAGAGGATATAATTCAAGCTTTCTGTACGTTGTGTAATACAATCAGATAGGACTTTTCTGTTTGGATGTACAGTATGGGCTGTCATGGCCAGAAAGTCGTATGTGCCACTCAGTGTTTCCACACAACGTCCGGGTACGATGATGTCACGTGCATAGCCTCTTTTGCGTGAAATCATAAAGCAGGCATATGCCTGAAAGTATAAATCAGGCATATCACCAATCTGTAGTGATTTCCACATGTTTCTGCACGATTTAGAATAGACCATAGAACTTTGTGTTGTTCAGCCCCTCCTATGTCCAGCTTTGAGGGTTTGTGTAAACACAAACATGAAAGACAAAAGTGAGGACGCAAATTGTGAATGAGATGATGTATGATGACGTATGATGATTAGAGCACCCCAATAAATGACATAGTTGTTTTACACTAGAAATATCACAAGCCTATATGTGGTTGTCCTGTCCTTACAATTTACAATTTAGGCATTTCGTTTTAGCAGGCGCTCTTAATCCAGATGATATTGATCGTGATATTATCGTTATCGAGGGCCTAATATCGCGATATATATCGTATCGTGAGGTACCCATATCGTCCCACCCCTATCACCAGCCAAAGAGGCTTTCATGATGAGGATATCTTAAATAAAACGTCATATACACTCCCACCCAGCCAAAGAGGCTCTCATGACGAGGATATCTTAAAGCAGTCCACTTAGAAGTAATGCTGTTGTCGGAGTGATATACACTGTCCCACACACCTCTAGCATGTTGACTTTAGAGTCCTGCCATCAAGCTATCAGCGTTCTTCCCACTCCTAGTTTGTTTGGTCCACTTATCACTGCAGGCCTCGTGTCTTGAGTATAGGCCTATACACAATCATTTTTGAGGGGTGCTAGCCCCTCCAATGCACGGCTTTTATGGCGGCCAAGTCTATGGGGTTTTTAATGTTTGTTTAGAGCACTTGTGACGCAACTCGTTTTCTAGCCAAGTCTATATGGACTTTAATGTTTGTTTGAATGACAACGTAAGACGTCATGTGGCCGATATAAGTACATCTTGTGACTGATTTCGTTTCATACAATAACACACTGCATTCATCTCTCATAATGTAGTGGCAGTGATTGAATCTGCAATCGTGTGGCAGCCACAGTGGGTGCCCTCACTTCACATGAGTGTGATTTGTTTATGCGTTTGTACCCCAGCCCCATCCCCACCCCAATTCCCAATCCACCCTCCTCATGACTTGTGCCCAGCTGAAGTGACTGACAAGCAGGCAGTGTTGCCAACTCTCCAGTAACGGAAGTAGCTAGTGGCTCCTCGAAAAGTCGCCAAAAGTCGCCAGGGGTGGGATATGCGCGCGCGTAGCGCGCGCCGCCCCTAGCGACTTTTTTGCGTCCCTAGCGACTTTTAGGCGCCCCTTAGTGCACTTAGTTTGTATCATCTCTTCATTTGATAACACATCGTTTAAAC
This sequence comes from Protomyctophum bolini, assembly GCF_963924005.1. NCBI lineage: Eukaryota > Metazoa > Chordata > Actinopteri > Myctophiformes > Myctophidae > Protomyctophum > Protomyctophum bolini. Next base: position 33,165,591 of record NC_137862.1, read on the forward strand.
TCATTGTAATATTAAAAAAAAACATACCTCAATTTAACTAATGTTTAGAACGCTATTTTGTTCCGATCCATACAGGAATTAGAAGGTTAATACTTTATGCATCCGATGATCCGAGTGTGTATTTTATTTTTTACTAGCAGACTAAACTGAGCTGCCAGTGCTTCCTCCTTTCTTGCTCTGTCGAGCTCGAGGGGCGCGTTCGGAAATACCGCACCGGAGCGCACTCGCCTAGGCAGAGCAAGAAAGGAGGAAGCACTGGTAGACAGTCTGTGCAGTGTGCACATAACCGAGCCGAGGAAGCCACTGAGCCTGCTGTGACCTTAGAGTATATATACAACTCTATGGCTGTGACCTGTGAGCCAGACCAGACGCGCCGACCACTTTTAGTTTTGCCAATTTCGCGGATTTGAGGCTGAGAAAAAAAAAAAAAAAGATTTTATCTCTGGCGCATATCTGGCGCCTGTCAACACGATTTGTCCCCAATTCACCAGGGGAAAAAAGCTAGATTTCTCGCCAGAAGCTTTTCACTAATTCAGTCGCTAGGGGGGTCTGGAAAGAAGCTAAATATGACGACAAATCCGCTAAGTTGGCAACACTGTAAGCAGGTCTCCTACTTAAGGCCCTTCATGTATGTGCTGTCAGTCCACTTAACATGTCTAATGCGGCACGAGGCTAATCAGGAAACACAATTAGTGTGTGCATGTGTGTGTGCGTGCATGTGGTTGGTTCGTTGGTGTGGGCTGTAGGTAGGTGAGCACGTACTGGCTACTTCTATCTGTTATCACTCAATGGTCCATCATCATGCTATAAATACCAAGATGAGATTAAGCACTTCTTAATTAACTCTGGACATTAGCCCTCTCTGATCACCCAGAGAGCGTGTGTGTGTGTGTATGTGTGTGTGTGTGTGTGTGTGTGTGTGTGTGTGTGTGTGTGTGTGTGTGTGCGTGCACACGTGCGCGTGTGCGTGTGTGTGCGTGCGTGCGTGTAAATACCGGTAGTCATTCAACAAAGGTCTATTAGGCTGTGCAGTGTGCTGCCCCCATGCTAAAAAGCTATCGCATATGCAGCCTTGACACCAGTGGTGGAAAAAGTACTCAAAGGTTTTACTTATAGTATCAATACTGCAATGTAGAAATACTCTGTTACAAGTAAAAATCTGGAATCCAAAATGCACTTGAGTACAAAAGTATTGGTATTAGCAAAAGTAGAAAGTACTCAAGTAAAAGTACAAATACTTCAAAATTGTACTTAAGTACAGTACTTAAATAAATTTACTTAATTACTTTCCACCACTGCTTGACACTGAAACACATCCAGGCGTACCAACAACAGTTGGCCTCAGCCCCACTGTAGCCGTTTATCCCATAATAGCCTCTGATTAGAATTCCAGTGGCGAATCATTGAACCCAAATAAGTTGTTGACAAGAGGAGAGTAAGTGGAGTGAAGAGTCTGGGCTGTTGGGATGTGATGATGATGTCACTGGGGAGGCATGCCATGTGCTGGAGCGGCCAGCCAGCCAGCGGTTCTCTTTAACGCCCCGGTGGTATCCAAACAGCTGATAAGTCTGTCCAGTGCTTAGAGGTGGCTGGCTGCAATGTTTCAGTTCAGACCAAAGCCTGCATGGCCAAGGAAAACTGAGAACCAAATGATTGAAGTTCTTAACAATATACTGTAGATTATGTTCTAGTACAGGGGTTCTCAACCTGGGGGTCGTGACCGCCGGGGGTCGGCACATTGTTTTATTTTAATTATATATTTGTTTTACAACTGAATGGCTGGAAAGGGGAAATTAAGAGTTTACAGTTTACAGTTTTTAGTACATAGTCATATAGTACATGCATAGAATAAATCCCTTAAAATAAATCTCTTCATCAATGTGTTTGAAAAGGTGTCTAGTAACACATCTCACAAAGACTGAAATTCACTTTCCTTAAAAGGGGAATCTGTGACAGCTGCTGAACGTTGGGGTACCATCAATAAGTAATAACCTATACATACAGGCAAAATGTACAAAATATATTTCTGCTTTAAGTAGCATGTGATGTGACCGGAAAACCGGATTTTCCAAGGGGAATCCAATGCAAGCATTTGTTTTGCCCGAAAAACACTTTGGCTGAAAACGACCATAGCCTCGACCATCCATGATGTCAACCCAGTTTTATGTGCAGTTTTTTCCAAATCCCCCTGGAGATCCAATCTCCATGTTTGAATACGTTTCCCTGGCCTACAAAGTGACTTCCAAACATGGTTCATTCATTATTTGGTACTACCTTTGGAATCTTTTAACAAAATGCACTGTATTCCGCTCTGCCAGCCACTGTAGAAAGGCTTTTAAGGACATGTACCGACCGTATGTATAGTGAAGGACTCCGAGGACTGGAAAAAAATGTGAGGTACCATAACCTGTTTGAAATGTATCTCTCCTTTTTACATTATTTATGCAGAGGGAAGTATACAGTGCTTCTTCACCTTTTAAAAGCATGCAGGCATTATGTTAATCAGGGAAAGGAAACATATCAGGCATGAAATTTCACATTTCACTATTACACATTAATGAGGTTGGCTATTAATGTGTTTGTGTGTAATGTTTCACTGAGTAGGCATTTGATTTGATGGTAATGCGGTCCACTCAATCTCGGCTGATCAGATGGCTCAGGTTTTTGCATTAAACCTGTTACATAATGCACCAAGGCTTCCATACGTTCTTGCCCTTGGTTTATCTTTTATTATCTGCAGATGTAAGGCTCCCTTGTGCAGATATTATTCATATTGCATAGCTTACACTGCAATAAAACCTGCCAAAGTTATAGATAAATTGAATCCCGAGGATGACAACATTTTAATGTTTTGGGGTGTAAGTAACAATAAGACTTATTAAGCTGGTGCACCGTACCTATTCACAACAACACCACTGTTGGTGGAATTTCTTCCTTGGCCTAAGTGGGAATGCGCATTCCAAATGTCACGGCAACCAGACATGATTTGAGGCATTTTGTTCAAAACGAGCCACTCCTGCAAACTTTAGATGCCAATCTTAGCCAATCAGGAAGGAATATGAAAAATCTGACAGATCCATCTTGATCACATGACTGTAGAGATAATGTGTACTGATTTGCGTGACGTTTGGACACAATCTGTAGGAGTGATAAAAGAAAAACTATTTTGCAAATATCAGCCACCTGGTGGCGCTATAACAGGCCGTTCTGAAAATGTCGGGGTAGAGATCATTCTCCGGCATGCAAGGAGTGTGTGCGCACAGTTTCAGCTGAGCTGACATATGTCCTTTTATGCTATGTTCAGTCAGAGTTATATTAACATGCAAACGAGGACTTTTGGTTCCATCAGGAGCACCGAACTGTCAAGTGTTGGAGGGTTGTTGCCATGGGGGTCTCGCCAAGATTACAATTAAGCCATCAGAGGCAGAGTCAAGGATGCCCTCTTCAAGCCTTTCTCTCATTAATTGGGATTTTGAGAGCACCTATAGGTCTCCTTGGTACTGAGTTTCAAGAGGTTGTCAGTGAAAGAGCTGTTCCATCTGCTAAGGCCTGAGGAGAAGAGCTTGAAACAAAACGTGATCAACAGCCCCTCAGTGGTCTAGCGGTATAGAGCTTCAGCACCTCAAGGAATATGTAATTTTGCACACATTGTGGCAACACTCACAAACATATTTTAGAAGGTAGTCTGAAGAGCCTCTCTAACAACAGGAGTCCAATAAGCATTCAATTTCATTCCACACATGCAGCTCTCATTCAGAGAGCTGACACTCAGAGCTGCACTGCATAATTGTGTGTGCACCGCAGGGCAACAATTGAGTACCCAAGTCCAGACGTCACTCTTTCATTCCCTGGGTCGTTCTTCTCTATGGAGAAAAACATTGGGTCATTTTAGAAACGTCTCTTATTATAAGCAATGTGGTCCAAAAATAAACAAACTGTCTCTGCGATATTGGATCTGTATCGTTCATGATAGTCAGTCACTCATTATTTGATAAAATCTGTTTTTCTTTCTAAATTTATTAATTTGGCCGCAGTAGCGTAACGTTAGAGATTTCTCGCTGTCAGTTGATTCTTCATATCCATATAAGTCAAACTGCAGAGATCATTTGGAACATAGTTCTTATTTGACGCAATATGAAAAAAGGTCCATGGGAATTCAGAATGGGGGAAAAAAACACTAGCCCGGTAGGATGTGTAATTACGTCAGACTTTATTACAAAGTTTAAAAAAGGGTTAGGTTGTGCATAAAAAGGTTATGCATGGGTTAGCAATTCCTTTCCATGTGTCATGGTAATATATTTTATTTTAGGTTAACAGTTAATGGATGATCATCATACTGTATATTAGATTATTATTCACATTTATACAAAAGATCAGAGCAATTTAAAACAAATTCAGTGCCACATATTGATTGATTGATTGATTGATTGATTGATTAATTAAAGGACCCAATGCCAGGGTGTAATTGGTTTTCGATGGTGCCCCTATGTATACATGTATGTAATCTGACACCACTGCCATATCAAGCACAAGTAGTCATTACGTCATACGCATGAGAGACGGCTTTCGATGGTGACGTATATGTCGATCAGTGTCGGGTGGATTAAGGGAAATGCCTCTATATATATGTATAATATGTAATTTGTAAGTTGATTAGCGGTATACTGTGGTTACTTTGCGTATGCCCCGTTGTATCGTAGCAGCATATGACATCAGGGTATAACTGGTATAACTAGCTCTCAATGATGACGTAATAAAAATGTGGATTAAAGGACCCAATGCCAGGGACCAGGGTGCAATTGGTTTTCGATGGTGACGTAATGACGATATGTTTTAGTGTCGGGAGGATTAAAGGTAATGCCCCTATGTATACATGTATGTAATCTGACACCACTGCCATATCAAGCACAAGTAGTCATTACGTCATACACGGCGCATACACATCAAACATCGACGCACTGGACGAAAACTATTACTTGCGTGCTCTGCTTGCGCAAGTATTAATAATAATAGCTCAAATTTATATAGCGCTTTTCTAAGTACCCAAAGCGCTTTACATAAAAACACTATAGTAAAACAGACTTTATTCAAGAAAAAACAAGGCAAAACAAGTACAAAATCAGTGCGAGGTTAAAGGATAAACAAGCTATGGGGGGGACATCTTAACCAGACCTCAGCTGGGGATGCTGGGGGCATCTTAAGAGAGAGTGAACAGCTCTATGCCCATGGTGATTCCAATGAGTCACTACACTATGAGTCTTACTGTATGTGTGCGTGTTCGAAATATAAAGCCTTTAATCTGTTTCATGAGTAGGCTACGTAGGTTTGAGTGGCATACTTGATAATGATGACCCCCCCTCTCCCCCGACACGGTCGAGGTAGATGGCCACCCACCCTAGAGTCGGGTTCTGCCTGATGTTTCTTCCTAAAGGGGAGTTTTTCGTTACCATTGTCGCAATATTGCTTGCTCTGGGTGGATCTTTGATGGTTTGTGTCTTGAGACAACTTGTTTAATAAAATTTGATAAAATTGAATTGAATTGAATTGAATTGAATTGAATTGAATTGAATTGAATTGAATGATATATCATCTTTTCTGTTTGTGAGATTCAGGCTAAACTATAAGGCCTGCACATGGCCTCCTATACTATTGGTGCGTTCAGAAATGCGCACCGGGAGTGTGGCTTATGGCAACACACCTTCTATTCCTTTAACATCTAATTATAATTCACTCAATGTACTGTATGTCTGAATGTATGAAACACTGTCGTAGCTCCTCACTGGAATTTGTGGAGCATATTCCGAAATTATTAGGCCTAGTAACAGAAATCTGTATTTGAACATATAAATAAAATGAATTCAGAATCGCCATGCAGGCTATGGCACAGAAAACCATTAGGAAAAAAATGCATATTACACATATATATATATATATATATATATATGTATATATGGCAAGGCGCCGATTATCAAAATAACAATTATTATTTTTTTTCCCCTCCTGTCCGAGGGGGGGCTGTGCCATGGGCTTCAGACCCCCCCGCCCCACCCAGCACCCCTACTTCCCTCAGCCATGCTCAGTATGGGCACAGCGCACTAGATTTTCGAACGGCAACGAATAAACGAGTGCACTGAATAAACGAACGACATGAGGGCACACCAGTGCGCTCAGTGCGAATTTCCGAACGCACCCTACAGCTGCTCTGATCCACTTCTCTGCATTGTCTCGTCTGACTGTCGGAGCCTCCAGGCAGCTGTGTAACCGTGGCGACACCTGCGCTGATCTTATTAAGATGTCCGACCGGGGAGCCGCTCACTCAGCCTTGGCAGTGGGGCTAAGTAGCTCTCTGAGGAGAGCCAATGATAGTGCCGGCTGAGGACACATGATGGGAGCTAGAAAAACCCAAAGCTTCAACCGCTTCAGCTCTCTGGAGGAGCCTTAATGCCTGAGCACTTCTGCCTTGCTGCCATTGTTTTCTCATCATGGGCTTTCTCTATCTCATAAATTGCATATAAAACTGTACAACCACTTAACAAGATCCAGTCGCACTCCCTAATATGAATTCCTGGTCTTGTGGATTTAAAGTTTATGTTTCCCAAACGTGATGTTTGGCCTACATACCCAGATCAGCGCCGTGCCAGTAAATGTGATCGCGGGCTCCATTTCAGAGTAGGCTTAATGATTTATGAAACCACATAGGGTAAACTATCGTGACATCATTTCCTCCCTCTGGCGGTATTGTCACCCCATCTGTAAATGTAATCAGTTGCTTGTCCAATTAAACTCAAGCCCAACTCGTCGATGCTGTCTTAGAAAAGTCGTGAACCGAGAGCATGTGGACTCTCTTGGCTTGTTTGCCTTGTCAACTGCAGCTTCCAATCTGAGCTATCTCGTGAAAAGTATCCAGATTGTGTGCCTGCACTTCATCCAATCCTTTTATGTGTTTTGCGGCTTTGAGGAACACTAGGAAAATCTCCCTGATTCTCTTGGCATTCTCAACCTTTGCTCAAAATGTGCAGCACAGATGGCTAGTAATTATTTCTTTGTGTATGCATTGGCTGGAAACCAACCATCCTTTGAAAGACTGCGTGGTGCAAGTTTTTAATGTTGAGAACAGTTTAGCGGTTTAATCCAAGTGCAAGAAGTTGGACGAATTAGATGCCTGGGAACACGACATGACTGGATTTTATGTGACTTAATCCTATTAGCCAGGGAAGTAAATAACAATCTCTTTACAGCTTGTATATCTGATTTCTTTCCAGCTTGTATGTCAGTGCTATTTATGCAATGGCTGGTTGGGGTGTGGTGGTGCAGTTGGGATAGGCATTTTATGGAATTAGAATATTAGAGTACAATATGCCATTACAAACAGTGATATATTAGTTCCATTCATTGTCTCCGCCAGGCCAAAAGGCATGGCATGGGACTATGTTTTGCACCCTGGCTGTCCGTCCTTCTGTCCGTGGTTCTGTCTGTGATCAGCTATAATCTCTGACACCGTTGGCTTGTTGGCAGTGAAACTGTGCAGAACCTGGGCCTGTTATAGCGCCACCAGGAGGCCGATTTTTGCTAAATACATTTTTGACAGCACTCCTAAACAACGCAAGACATACACACAGTCTGTCTATAGTTATTAAATGAGATTTTTCAGATTCCATCCTGATTGGCTAAGACTGGCTTCAAAGGTTTGCAGAATAGCTCTGTTTTGAACAAATGCCTCAAGTCATGAACACAGCGTGCGATTTCTGTGAAATGTTGCACACTCATTCCCATTAGGCAGAGGAAGAAATGCCACCTGAAACTTTTCAAATAAGCAAATCGGTACACACTGTATATAGTTAATGATCAAGACGGTTCCATCCTGATTGGCACTTGTAGTGCACACCAAATCATATATATAGTGCATGTAGGGCCTAGGGTACACTGAGATGTTAACCTGGTAGTCCGCAAACAAAGGTGTTGTGTAATTCTGAAGCTCCTGGAAATGTAATGAGGTTAAAATAGGTAACAGGGATCAAAGCACTGCCACCGATACACTGTGTCAATCAGGAATCGGTAAAAACACATCCTGGAATCGCTACGGCCAAGTGAGTTTCTGCTCACGTCGATACGTATTGACTGGGTGGGATGTAGTCTCATACTCCATTACTGCCTTCTGAGCCTCATAAGGTTACGGGAAAATGTTTAGTGGGTGTGTGAGAGCAATGGCTTCTGGGATATCACCTCTCTCGCTGTCCGTGTCAAGCAGCAATAATGTGATAAGCCCAGCTCTTTATTTATAATGTTGCTGTATTCACCGTAGCCTGTTCTTTCCTCATATCCCTCTCAGTCTATTCCTTAGAGCTCAGGCTGACAGGACATGCTGTTCTAAAGTGATCCATCACGGGTAAGAAAAAAAAAACAGAGGTATTTTTAGCCAGGCTCTCTGTGTCAGACTCCAAGCACGGAGAGGCTTGAGTGAAGTCTAGAGGGTTTTCTTTTTCCTGCTTGATCTCTGTCTGTCTGTGTGGTAGAAACAGTGGATGAAAGGACAAGGAGGCCGGAGAACAAGTGGGTGTAGAATGTATTTCTTTCAGTCAAGGTTGTGGAATTAACATTTAGCCGTGCTTCAAGAGACATATCCTTTGTGTGATGGACAGTACCGGCATGTTTTGTTATGCTATATAGGGCAGGGGTGGCCAACTTTGATGATATAAAGGTCTTCCACACTCACTCCACTATATTTCCACACTCACTCCAGAGGGCCACTATATTTCCACACTCACTCCAGAGGGTCACTATATTTCCACACTCACTCCAGAGGGCCACTATATTTCCACACTCACTCCAGAGGGTCACTATATTTCCACACTCACTGTCAGACTGTCAGAGGGTCACTATATTTCCACACTCACTCCAGAGGGTCACTATATTTCCGCACTCGTTCCAGAGGGCCACTATATTTCCATGCTCGCTCCAGAGGGCCACTATATTTCCAAACTCACTCCAGAGGGCCACTATATTTCCACACTCACACCAGAGGGCCACATTGCATAAACTATCGGGAAGAAACTGTTTGGAATTGGGGGGGGGGGGGACCACCCGGACCACCAGTTGGCCATGTATGTGCCAGGGCATAGTAGATGTCTACACAACATGGAAGAAAGATTATAGTGAAACTATAGTGAAATCTGCATTATGTATTATTTCATACAGTATACTTAAGTGTACATTCTCGCTGGCTTGTGCTTTGTCTTAGAACCAAATTCCCTCCTCTAGGTGAAGGAGAAGCAACAGTGGAACCCCCAAAATAATGGGAATGAATGAATATGTTCATCAAACAGGACGACATTTCTTTGAGCGGTATCAGGTTTTCTTCAGAGCGCCGCTGACCTCAGGGTGAACCATACGGGGACGGTGTGTTTTAACATGTGGAAGCACTCTAGAATCTGCTTCCTGCTGCAGACAACCACACCGTTGAAACGTGTGCACGTTTTCACTATATGTGCTCAGGTTTAACTAGCTAACGTATGTACAGTATTTGTCCACATCCACAAAAACTATGATGAAAAGTGTCCCTTACAAAAATCTAATACAAACTAAGCTATGATGACTACAATTAAGATGAAATTCATTGACAAGTTCGTCAGCAAATAAAAACTAGACTTCCGGGCGCAGCTGCACTAATAACTTTGGGGCAGGCCCGTCTAGAGTTTGAATGGACAGGTATAAGTCAAAAGGGAGAGGAAGGATGGATGGGAAGGATTAACATATGGAATGTCAGAGCAGGTTCTGACATATATCCATATATTATGGAGATCTGTGGCCTACTGTTACAAGTAACAGTCTGGAATGTGTAGGGTTCATCCTACAATCTCCCTTTAAGTTACACATGCACATGTCGTTTGTCTTTGTCTTTTTACCATTTTGAGTGTAATTTTTTTGTCATCTGACATGTTTAAGCCTAGTCTAGTTTCAGTCTAGTTTTAATCGACTAAATATAAGATTAGCCCCCCCAGAGTTAGTGTCGAAGTGTCCTTGAGCAAAACTCTGAAACCCTAATTGCTCCTGATGTGCAGGTTGGGGCCTTGCATGGTTTCCGCCGCCATGGTGTGAATGTGTGTGTGAACTGGGAATGGGTGACACAATCTATGTAAAGAGCTTTGGATAAAAGTGCTATATGTTTGAGGTTTGAGGTAGAGATGTAGAGTTGCTGGCCAATATTGATGTCAGGGATCTCAGGGATACCGCCCACATCCAGGAAAAGCACAACAAATATCTTAAAAAACACACCATCTTTGTCCAACGATGACACGTCGTGCAACATAAGGCATGAATGATCTTTTATACTCTCTCTCTGAGTGTCTGTGATTTGTTTCCACACAAAAGGAACGAGGCTTCATCCCTCGAACCACTGAGAACATCTTGTGTCAACAACAAGGCTCACAGTGCAAACCTCTCTAAGCCCTGGCAATGGAAGCTATAGCTGTGTGCGTGTCGTTTACCGCGGATGGAACCCAGCGAGCGAGGGCTTCGAATTAAAGCCGACGCCATCTGATCAGAGAGTGAGACAACTTGACTTGATTTGGGTTGTTGTCCTTGGGCTGGCACTCTCGTAACGCTCCCAGCCCTTCCCCCGCTCGTGTGCAGAGGAGTGTGTGGCTCACCCTGCGTGTGCAGAGGAGTGTGTGGCAGCACATTTTACTGATGAGTCCAATGTGATCCGTCACTCACTCTGTCACTGGTTGTCTCTCCCTCTGGACAAGAGAGAGAGAGAGAGAGAGAGAGAGACCATAATGACAGTGATGTGATGAGTGTAGTGTATACACAGACTGTCAGGATGGATCGCTATAGGCTGGGAGGCATGCACGCACGCACACACGTCACACGTCACACGCACACACACACACACACGCACACACACACACACACACACACACACACACACACACACACACACACACACACACACACACACACACACACACACACACACACACACACACACACACACACACACACACACACACACACACACACGCGCACACACACACAGGATGCAAAATCACATGCATTCATGGTCAGAGGTGTTCTAACATACTCACTGAGACATGTGTGTGCGGTGCATGCACGCAGCCGCACAGACACACACAGAAAGAGATGTGGTCCATTGAACTCCCAGTCCTGTCAGCCTCAAGGTCATTCACTCTGACAGTGTTACAGAAGGAAACAGGCCCTGAGAGCTTCTCTCATGTTGCCTGACACCTGAAACATCACATTCTCTAGTCTACAGATATAAGCACCATACGGGCATGTATAACCATATATCGTAAATCAATTAAAATTGATCAAAATGGTGACAATTTAAAACGTGATTACAGTACATCGCAATTTGACTCATGATGTAAACAGCAGAGAAAAAACAAGAAGGTATTACAGGATCTCTGTAAGATATTTGATTAAAAAAATAGTTTTCTGTCATTTGCTACTGTATTTGGCGAAAAAGTAGGCCTACTGTTACAAGTAACAGTCTGGAATGTGTAGGGTTCATCCTACAATCTCCCTTTAAGTTACGCACATGTCGTTTTTCTTTTTTCTTTTACCATTTTGAGTGTAATTGTTTTGTCATCTGACATGTTTAAGCCTAGTCTAGTTTCAGTCTAGTTTTAATCGACTAAATATAAGATTAGCCCCCCCAGAGTTAGTGTCGAAGTGTCCTTGAGCAAGACTCTGAAACCCTAATTGCTCCTGATGTACAGGTTGGGGCCTTGCATGGTTTCCGCCGCCATGGTGTGAATGTGTGTGTGAACTGGGAATGGGTGACACAATCTATGTAAAGAGCTTTGGATAAAAGTGCTATATAAATGCACCATTTACCATTATAAAATGATAGTCCCTCCCTAACATTTTAGTCTAGTTTCTATTTGTTGACGAAATTGTCAATACATTTAGTCATCATAGCTTGTTTTTATTTAGTTTTCGTTTAGTTTATGTCAGTGACAAAAAAACGTATAGTCTACGAAAAAATTTCATCATAGCTTTTAGTCGACAAAATCGACACCGCTGTATACGGTCTCTCAGGAACAATACACAATTGTGTCACCCTCGTAGGAGCCGGCCAGGTGGGCCTCTCTCTTTGTTTGTGAGACACGACAGGTGCTCTCAATAGCAACGCTTAATCTCTCTGTCTCTGAAGATCAGTTAGCTCCGCTCTGCATTCTACTTGTGCCTCAAAGCCACAGGGGAGTGGAGGGGAGAGATGCGACACGTATACACACAGAGGCAGAGGAAGTGGTTGCATGGGGAGGTCACTCTAGTACAGAGAGACAGCTTATATGGTACAGCATGCCGCATGCGTCACAGACGAGCAGGCTCGGAATACCTCAGTCACCGCATAGCATAGTGCATGCTGTGTGTGCACGAATGCGTGTGTGTGTGTGTGTGTGTGTGTGTGTGTGTGTGTGTGTGTGTGCGTGCGTGTGTGTGCGCGTGCAAAACGTGCATTTGTAGCGTGAGAGCTGACAGCAGTTCACAGTTCCTTGTCGTTATTTTCTAAACAAGAACTGTGTTGGTGGTTGACATGGGGAAGTGTCTCTGCCTATTGTTTTTCTTCTTTTTTTTGTCATTGTCGTTGGAGCAGTCATGTTTCTCTCCAACACCCCCCCCCCCCCCCCCCCCCCCGCAATATAATATGTATAATCTGTGTGAAGAGGAAATGTGCATTGTATTAAACAAATACGTGTGCGGCCGTCAGTGTTTATATGAGTGTGTCACACGGGGAGAAATGTGCAGCGGAAGAGAAGAGCAGAAAGTCTGCTAATGAGCACTATGTGTAATGTGTTACCTCTCTGTGCTGACATCAGTTTGTTCCAGCCTCAACACATACACACACGCACACGCACACACACACACACACACACACACACACACACACACACACACGTGCCATGCCTAGGGAGATGAGCACAGCCAGTAATTAGAGTCCCATCCATTAACACATGCAGGGCTGCAGCAGGTGTGTGCGTGTGTGTGTGTGTGTGCATCGGTGTACACTGAGCGTGTGTCCTGTGTGTGCAGGCCGAGTCAGTGGTGGAAGTATACTGTACACGTACAATTTTGAGTTATTTTTACTTTACGAAGTAAAGTACTTTTACTTCTACTCCACTACATCTCAGAGGCAAATATTATACCTTTACTTCACTACAATCATTTGAAAGCTTTACTTACTTTGTTGGTTTTCATTATTGTATACAAAACATTTACCTATATACATTTCGGCAATTGACAACAACAGATCTACAAGCTGACAATGCTTTGCGATGCGATCCCCCTCAAGTAAACGTATACAAAATAAAATCCCATGCCAGAAATAACCACCAGTCTAAATCAGCCTTTAGTATTCTGCTGTCTACACATATTATGTCATGTCCTAGTATGAAGGGAAGGGGATCAACGTCATGTGGTCCTTTGTTCGACCCGCAAAAACTCAGATGTGTCTCAAAGAAAGTCGGAAAGTTTTGAATATTTGGCTGTGCCGTTTTCACAAATACGTTCCCTAATGCAATTCCAATTATACGCTGTGTTGTACACCCCGAAATACCCGTATGGGTCTCTCAAAGAATTGAACTCCTATTGACATAGAGTAGTGTTATCCCAACATTTGCTGGTTTCTGTCCTTGTACCTGTAGGACTCTTGGGGTATAGGGAGTGCTAAAAAGCCTACATGATAAATAGTCATAGGATTATGTAATGTGGATATTGTTCTAATGAGGAACTCGAGTAAGCTATTAGCGGTCTGTGTCAATGTGTCATCCACAATACGTTATTAAAAACTAAACTACATATTTCTGCCATAACCTCATACACAGACACATGGGTGTTTTAATAGGGTGTCGGTCTAAAGGGAAACGCAGTCAATGTATTGTGTGATTAGGCCCTCAGGGCCTCCAAGCAGACGAGAATACAGAATGATGCAACATGTAAATCCATCCCGACGGGATTGCCTTCATGTGGAGTATAATGAGATCCCATTGGCTTAGACCTCTCTCGCAGGACACGGAGACACTCGTTTAATCCATTTCTGTTTTGTTTTTCTGTTTTTGTTTTTCCTAATAAGGTCGGTGACGCGTGACGGTGGGTTTAGACTCTTGCCGGTGGCAATGTTTGTCGGTGGCCCCGACATAGAGACCTGTGAGAATTAAGGGCCTATATACCCAAGTACAGTAAGTGCATATGCAATGCGCATGCGTGTGTGTGTGTGTGTGTGTGTGTGTGTGTGTGCGTGACAAAGCACATGTGTCTGCCTGCAGCATTCTCAGTCTGGATTTAAGCAATATTACACGAGAGGGTGTGCATTACTACTTCTTCTATAGTGTCACTGCCACGCACCCGACCACACTGCTTCCTGCCGTGGGTGGTGGGCCCACGCGGCGGAGAAGATGTGCCCACGTTGCTTCTTCGGGCTGTGCCCGGCCGGGCTCCGTGGTAAGCCTGGACACCAGGCGCTCACTGACAAGCTCCAGAGGGGGGCCCCGGGCTTCCTCCGGGCCGGGTCGCATCTCTTCTCTCTTATAATTGGAGAGGACCATCACTGCTTTTTGCACCTGATGGCACCATCGGTCCAAGACCTTCAGCTCTCACTGGACCGGTCCGCAGCCGAGTGTACGGCGGCTGGGATGAGGATAAGCGTCTCCAAATCTGAGGCCGTGGTTCTCAGTAGGAAAACGGTGGATTTGGGTAGGGAATGAGGCATTACTGCAGGTGAAGGAGTTTAAGTATCTTGGGGTATTGTTCACGAGTGAGGGGAGGACGGAGAAGGACATCAGTCAGAGAATCGGAGTGGCAGAGACGGTATTGCAGTCGCTGTACTGCACTGTTGTGACGAAAAGATAGTTGAGCTAGGAGGCAAAGCTCTCTATCTACCGAGCAATCTTCGTTCCTACTCTCACCTATGGTCATGAAGTGTGAGTCATGACCGAAAGAATAAGGTTGCGAATACAAGCGGCCGAAATTATTTTTATTTGACGGGTGGCTGGCATCTCCCTTAGAGATAGGATGAGAAGTTCAGTCACGTGAGAGAGACTCGGAGTAGAGTCGCTGCTTCTTCGCCTGGAAAGGAACCTGCTTAGGTGGTTCGGGCATCTGGTTAGGATGCCTCTCGGGCGTCTCCCTAGAGAGGTCCTCGATGCACGTCCCACTAGGAGGAGACCCCGGGGTAGACCAAGGTGCAGTTGGAGGAAACACATCGACTCACTGGCCTTGGAACATCTTGGGATCCGCCAGGATCACTAATGTTGCTCTGGAGAGGGAAGTCTGGAGCTCTCTGGTGGAGCCCCTGTGACCTGACTATGGATAATCGGTTGAAGATGGATGGTGTGAGTTACTGTCATTAATGGCACACCTGCTTTGCTGCAGGAAAGAGCTGAAGCCAAGTGTAATATTGCGATTATACAACAGTGCTGCACACCCTGCACACTGCTGCGTTTTTCAGATTTTTAGCTGCATTTTTCCGTCAGTTTTCCGAAAAACCAGTGTGCAACCACCTTTACCCTTAAAACTAAGATAATCTCAAAACATATTTTTTTTAATGACAGATGTAGTCACTACGACCACAAAAAAAACCTAGTTATAAGCAACAGAGTCTGCTGCGCTCTGGGAGAACAGCACAGCTGAATTCTTGACTTTGTATTGATACACGTAGGTGTTCCATGATGCTGTTTTAAGGAACGGCTAGAAGGCTGTTTCAACCAATCAGATTGCTTACTCGAAATGACCTGTTGTATAATTTGCAATAACAGTGTTGATTTTGACAGATTTCTTTTTTATTTGTTTAGTCATAGTCTTTTGAGTAAAATAGTCATCTGAAATGTTTTAGTGTTAGTCTCGTTTTAGTTGTGTAAATATCGTAAGATTTTAGTCGACTAAATCTACAGTTCATTTTTGTCGACTAAAATGTGTTTCGGCGGGCCTTGATGGCTGATTTCACACTTGGTTGCATGCTAAGATCTACAAGCTCACTTGTCGCAGAGCGACGCATTGTGAGCTTGTAGATCTGCTATTTTCAGAGCTAAACACCCGAGCGCAACCAAACATAAAATGACTTGTGTTTTAGTTGTACATTTTAGTCTAGTTTTTGTCAGGTGAAACCTGACATACAACAGGCCCGTTATTAGCGACTTACTGTATAGTCATGATTGACTGCTCCCTAAGCCAATGGTATAGTCTGAAAAATGTACCTTAGTTATACGTCACAAAGAATGATGGCCCCCTATTGGCCGGTGGAGGACACCGACATAACCCTTAATGACCTTATACCAACCTTGAAACGTACTTTAGTTACGTCATCAAGAACAGTGGTCCCTTATTGGCCGGTGGAGTACACAGACATACATACTGTACATACCCATGTGGATCCCTTATTGGCCGGTGGAGTACACAGACATACATACTGTACATACCCATGTGGATCCCTTATTGGCCGGTGGAGTACACCAACATACATACTGTACATACCCATGTGGATCCCTTATTGGCCGGTGGAGTACACCAACATACATAATGTACATACCCATATGGATCCCTTATTGGCAGGTGGAGTACACCAACATACATACTGTACATACCCATGTGGATCCCTTATTGGCCGGTGGAGTACACCGACACTGTACATACCCAGCCAATTGCAGTACTTGCACGCTCTGCTTGCACAAGTAATAATAATAATAATAAGGATAATATTAATAATAATAATAATAAAACAGAGCTTGTTTCACCTGACAAATATGACAATGTCATAATTTCTTATTATTTGTTATCAACACTGGGTCTTTGTCTGTGTGTAAACATTCATGAGTGTCACTGTAAAAGAAGCATGTGAAGTATTTTGAGGTGGCTATTGGATGGAGTGAATATGAATTCATGTGTGTGTGGGGGGGGGGTGAAATGGAAAGAGAGCGAGTGTGTGTGAGCGTGCTGTGTAAAAACCACAGCTTTGCTCCACGCTGTAATTCACCTCGCCTTCAAAACCACCGTTGCTTCTACTGCCTAGCTAACTGCAGTAGAACCTTCCTTAGCTGGCTGACTGGCTGGGGCTTGGCTTATTGGCTTAAGTAAAAGTATCAATATTGCAGATGCATCAATATGCATTGTGGAAAATAGTAAAACCCGGAACCCGGAGTATTGGTATGAAAATGCACTTATACGTATAAAAACCTTTGAAAATATCAAAGCTCACAATGTGTCGCATTGTATTGGCTATTTTCAAATGGCCAAAATGTTTATAGGGTGTATAAAATAGTTACTTACTTTCTTAGCTTACGCATGTTTCATGATAAATGCTTTTATGTGATGTATTCCCATGCTTTTGTTCTTGCTTAATGTAAGTCGCTCTGGATTAAGAGCGTCTGCTAAATGCCTAAATTGTAAATTCTAAATTGTAAAGTATAAAGTACATTATTTACGTCTGAGATCGAGTAGAAGTAGAAGTATTGAAAATTGGAAATATTCCAGCAAAGTAAAAGTACCTCAATATTTTAAGTACAGTACTTGAGTAATGTACTTAGTTACTTTCCACCACTGCTTATTGGCTAAGGGCTGGCTAACTCCATGCAGACAAGGTTACACTAAACCGATGACTGTTTGTTTATCTTGCAGCCCAAAACCGACCATTAAAAATGGGCCCTCAGTCAAAAAGCACAAAAACAGACGCTTGTCATGTTCGAGGGCTGTAATTGTAGCTCTCGCGTGATGTTTTTATTTTCCCTCCGACCTCGCTGGATAAACTTGAGAAGCCACTTAACATCGGGCTTGCGTTTGCCAGAACCCAGGGAGAGAATTAGGCAACACGTAGTCAAAGCGGAGCTATGTTTTTTTCCCTTCTCTATAATTCATAGCTGGGAGGCAGTAGCATCATGTTTGACGTTTAGCCTAGCGTAGCGTTAGTGGTGCGATCGTGCTTCGCAAGCTTACAGCGCTGTCTCCAGACCATGTTAAATGAGTCGTTTATACTTGTTACTTGATTACAATGTGTCTCTGAGTTGGCTTTTTAATCATATGTGTTATTACTGGCATCAAGAACTACCACACTGCTAGCTTACTGAATGTTACCACACACGCTGTTAGAAACGTTGTTTACTGTAGACTCAGTCGTTCTAAAACAGTTTTGTGTCAGGTCAACCCTGTAAATAACCTTTTCATCCACGGCACCACCTGAAGTAGGCCTACATTGTTACCTTGTAGCACCTTACATTTCTATTATATTTAAGGTACGTAAATATGCAAATCTTATCTTTCGTGGCATGAGGATAAACACGAGGGAATAGTAGTTTCCATTACGACTGAAAATAACTATAATTGACATTAAAATGACCCCAGCATTCTGTTGTAGTCTTTCATTTAGCCTCCTGGAGACTGCGTATGTGCACATAGGGCATTGCAGTGGCGACCATTATTATTTTCACACAGCATCAAAGGTGATATGGTCATGATTAACCAGGAGGCTTGATACTAGTCTTAATAATACTTTATGTAAATACATATTTTTGTAAAAGGAAAATTAATAGACTTTTCTTTTTTTTAACATAAAATGGCAACCACTGCTGTTCCCTACTGTATATAGAACAGTGGTTCCCAAACGTTTCAGGTCGAGACCCAAAAGAGAGATAAGACGTTTGCCGTTTGAAAATAGCATTAATAAAATAAAATAAAACTTTTTCTTTATTATTTTATTTCTTAGATTTGTTTGTTTGTTATAAAAATATATATTTCTTTGCATGTAGGAAAATGAAATGGGATTTTTACTCGAGTCGTGACCCAAACAAATTGGTCTGTGACCCACGAACATCCCATCTGCCCACTGATGGCAGGGAAACAGTGCTATAGATCAGTTTGACCATACATACAATACATGTATTGTATGTATGGTCTGTGACTTAGATGGAACAGAATGTAAGTCCAAGCTATCTATCCCTTCCTTGACACAGTGACAGCCCGGCGCTCAAGGGTGCTACAGTTCACTTTGTGTCTGTCATCAATTAAGTTGTGCTCACACTGTGCTCCGGGGACACAATCTTCTTTTCCTCCCGGCGCTCGCTCTTTACCCCCATCTCTTTATCTGTGTGCCTGTCTGCCTAGTGTCATTATGAAATATGCAATTATAGTCAGACAAAAGCACCAGCCTTCCATGACATTTCGATTATCCACTACAGCAGTGTGAGAGAATAAAAAAGAAGAGGGTGAAAAGAATCGCAGAGAGCGAGAGAGGAGGAGAAATACAGGAAATCATGAAGAGAAAGAAAATTGAGAGTCAAGTCAAAGGGATGGAGGGAGAGAGAGAGAGAGAGATGGAAGGAATTGTCTTGAGTCCTGTGTTCTCATTTGAAGGGCGTAAATGATCGTTCTGAGGCAGGCTATAAGGGCCTCTCGTCAGATGAGCGAGAGTGATTCAGCGAGATTAGAAGTCAAGGTGAACTAATTATATTTAAAGACAATCAGAGATTCTACAGGGCCGTGGTTACATCAGCACTCAAGAAGGGAACCAAAACATAATACAAAAATCCTTTTTTAGAGCTGAATGCCAGTGCTTAAAGAATAATTCCGGACTAGGCTTTTTTTTTTTACCTCAATCTTATTTTTGCCCCTCATATATCCAGCTTTTAATGTTTCGGTGCACAAACTCTGTCCTACACAAATATTAAATTCCCATTGACAATGAATGACAATTTTACGTCTTAGTGTCTGAGGAAATAGACAGTGTCTATTTTACGCCATGATGATGTACAATGATAAGAGCGCCCCTCACTTCACACAGCCACAGGTGTGTTTTTTTTTCATTATCTTTCGTTCATAATGACTAAAACCTCTCCACAGTGTTTCTGAAGTAGCACACTTCCAGAAGTCTCGCAAGACGAGATTTCACCCGTGGTTTCATCAAAGTCCCTTTGTAAACAGTACGGCAGCCCATGGAACAAAACACTGTGGAGAGATGTGAGTTATTATGAACGACAGATTCGATTGATAAAAATAAGCGATTTGCGGTGGACTGACAATGGAGGATGAACATTTTCACCACTACCACTCGTTCTGGGATATAATAACAATCATAATCAGATTAAAGTAAGGAAATGCCTAGTCCAGAATTCTCCCAGCAGTAAAGTTATCATGAACAGAAGCCCACAGTAACATTTAGATTCCATCATTTGGCCTGGTCCCAGCCAGTAGTGCATTTAGAGGAGAAAAACTACAGAGGTGCACAACAACTCTTTTAAACGTACTCACAGTATATCAGCCTGTGATTCAAGTTCATCATTTGGCTTGTGCTTTGCTATATGCTGACAGACAGACAGACAGACAGACAGACAGACAGACAGACAGACAGACAGAGAGACAGGGAGTGGTGCCCCTCTACAACCATGCTATAGTATGCCACAGTCGCATAAACGATGAGCTGTCAAAGCCCAAGAGGGTAAATTACTGTGGAATAAATATATGCTCTCTCCAGCCCTGCCAGCTAGGTCACTGTGGTGGCTGTATTGTGTGTAGATGGGAGGCTATACTGCGGTGTGTGCGAGCGTGTGTGCGTGTGTGTGTGTGTGTGTGTGCATGCGTGTGTGTGTGCTTGTGGACCCACAACCCATAAGATTGTTCTCTCGGAGTGTTTTGTTGTCTTCTAACTTCTAAGTGATGAGTAAACAGAGGATTGGTAGCATTTCCTCGTGCTCTCTCTGCGTTTTAGCGATGTCTTGTCTGTGGTTTGCTGCACTCATCAGGCGAGCCAGGAAAGGCTACAGGGAAAGCAAGCAAAGAGGCCGGCCCGTAAGCCGTTACCCCTCGCTCCACAGCAGCGAGCGAGTGACCGCCCTAACGTGGTGTCCCACAACCGACCACATCTAGGAGGAGGTCGTTCCAAAAACCCTCCACCCCTCCTTCCTCCGCTGGAGGATTAGACCTCCTCCTGACCAGCATCCCACCCAGAGACTGCAGACCGAGGCTGGGTTAGCTGGCTCAGGCAGAGTGGGTGTCTGGAACTCTGGATGGGACCGACCGCAGGCTGAGGCTTGGCTGACTGACTGACTGATCCTCCTCGGTAGACCCACTAGTTTCATTATAGAGAGCTAGGGAGCCAAGGGTGCGTGCGTGCGTGCGTGCGTGCGTGCGTGAGTGTGTGTGTTTCACTGATGAAAACTAAACTAAGCTATGGTGACTAAACATAAATATACTGACAATTTCGTCAACAAAAAAAAACTAAAATGTTTGGGAGGGAAATAGTGGAGAAGAGATCCAGTAGAACTAAGACAAGTCACTTTATGTTTGGTTCTGCACTCTGACAATAGCAGATCTACAAGCTCACGTGTTACGCTGCGACACGTTGTGAGCTTATGTAAATCTGCTAGCTGAGTATACTGTAAATCAAGCATTTCAACGCCAGAGGAGAGCCTCCTTCTATCTCCAGCCCTACGCCCAGAGGAGAGCTAATGGGATGATGGCTGGGTGTGGGTGGATGCTGCCTCTCTGCCCTCCTCTCATCTATCTCCATGAGCACGCTGCCACTAGGAAACAATAGGCCACCCTCAGAACCGCACGCTTGTGAAGCAACAGCAAGTGTGTGTGTGTGTGTGTGTGTGTGTGTGTGTGTGTGTGTGTGCGCGCGTGCGTGCGTGCGTGCGTGAACATGAGATTGCACATTCATACACACTATAGTACGTACAAGCTGCATGTTTACATGCACATACTTATGTGCGCAAACAGACACACACATTGAAATGAGTCAGTCTGTGAGCATACTACTTTAGCATATACTATACTCTTCAACACAGACTTATCAGTGGCTGCCCAGAGAAACTTACTCACTCGCATTGCACTTATTATTAAGGGACCAAGAAGTCACAAAGTGACTTTGGTCACTTATTGTTTTTGTGGGTTTTTTTTTCTTCTTCTTCTTCTCCTTCCGCCAAAAATAGCTGTTCTGGCTGAACCGTGTAGTCGGTTTTCGCGAAACGCGGTAATCTGGTAGAGGGCCATGGTGGTAATCTGGTAGAGGGCCATGGTGGTAATCTGGTAGAGGGCCATGGCGGTAATCTGGTAGAGGGCCATGGTGGTAATCTGGTAGAGGGCCATGGTGGTAATCTGGTAGAGGGCCATGGCGGTAATCTGGTAGAGGGCCATGGTGGTAATCTGGTAGAGGGCCATGGTGGTAATCTGGTAGAGGGCCATGGCGGTAATCTGGTAGAGGGCCATGGCGGTAATCTGGTAGAGGGCCATGGTGGTAATCTGGTAGAGGGCCATGGTGGTAATCTGGTAGAGGGCCATGGCGGTAATCTGGTAGA
Organism: Protomyctophum bolini; assembly: GCF_963924005.1. Taxonomy (NCBI): domain Eukaryota; kingdom Metazoa; phylum Chordata; class Actinopteri; order Myctophiformes; family Myctophidae; genus Protomyctophum; species Protomyctophum bolini. The sequence continues at coordinate 33,187,892 of NC_137862.1, forward strand.
GGGCCATGGTGGTAATCTGGTAGAGGGCCATGGTGGTAATCTGGTAGAGGGCCATGGCGGTAATCTGGTAGAGGGCCATGGTGGTAATCTGGTAGAGGGCCATGGTGGTAATCTGGTAGAGGGCCATGGTGGTAATCTGGTAGAGGGCCATGGCGGTAATCTGGTAGAGGGCCATGGCGGTAATCTGGTAGAGGGCCATGGTGGTAATCTGGTAGAGGGCCATGGTGGTAATCTGGTAGAGGGCCATGGTGGTAATCTGGTAGAGGGCCATGGTGGTAATCTGGTAGAGGGCCATGGCGGTAATCTGGTAGAGGGCCATGGTGGTAATCTGGTAGAGGGCCATGGTGGTAATCTGGTAGAGGGCCATGGCGGTAATCTGGTAGAGGGCCATGGTGGTAATCTGGTAGAGGGCCATGGTGGTAATCTGGTAGAGGGCCATGGTGGTAATCTGGTAGAGGGCCATGGTGGTAATCTGGTAGAGGGCCATGGTGGTAATCTGGTAGAGGGCCATGGTGGTAATCTGGTAGAGGGCCATGGTGGTAATCTGGTAGAGGGCCATGGTGGTAATCTGGTAGAGGGCCATGGTGGTAACATGGTAGAGGGCCATGGTGGTAATCTGGTAGAGGGCCATGGTGGTAATCTGGTAGAGGGCCATGGTGGTAATCTGGTAGAGGGCCATGGTGGTAATCTGGTAGAGGGCCATGGTGGTGCTATAATCTGGTAGAGGGCCATGGTGGTAATCTGGTAGAGGGCCATGGCGGTAATCTGGTAGAGGGCCATGGTGGTAATCTGGTAGAGGGCCATGGTGGTAATCTGGTAGAGGGCCATGGTGGTAATCTGGTAGAGGGCCATGGTGGTAATCTGGTAGAGGGCCATGGCGGTAATCTGGTAGAGGGCCATGGCGGTAATCTGGTAGAGGGCCATGGTGGTAATCTGGTAGAGGGCCATGGTGGTAATCTGGTAGAGGGCCATGGTGGTAATCTGGTAGAGGGCCATGGCGGTAATCTGGTAGAGGGCCATGGTGGTAATCTGGTAGAGGGCCATGGTGGTAATCTGGTAGAGGGCCATGGTGGTAATCTGGTAGAGGGCCATGGTGGTAATCTGGTAGAGGGCCATGGTGGTAATCTGGTAGAGGGCCATGGCGGTAATCTGGTAGAGGGCCATGGCGGTAATCTGGTAGAGGGCCATGGTGGTAATCTGGTAGAGGGCCATGGTGGTAATCTGGTAGAGGGCCATGGTGGTAATCTGGTAGAGGGCCATGGTGGTAATCTGGTAGAGGGCCATGGTGGTAATCTGGTAGAGGGCCATGGTGGTAATCTGGTAGAGGGCCATGGTGGTAATCTGGTAGAGGGCCATGGTGGTAATCTGGTAGAGGGCCATGGTGGTAATCTGGTAGAGGGCCATGGTGGTAACATGGTAGAGGGCCATGGTGGTAATCTGGTAGAGGGCCATGGTGGTAATCTGGTAGAGGGCCATGGTGGTAATCTGGTAGAGGGCCATGGTGGTAATCTGGTAGAGGGCCATGGTGGTGCTATAATCTGGTAGAGGGCCATGGTGGTAATCTGGTAGAGGGCCATGGCGGTAATCTGGTAGAGGGCCATGGTGGTAATCTGGTAGAGGGCCATGGTGGTAATCTGGTAGAGGGCCATGGTGGTAATCTGGTAGAGGGCCATGGTGGTAATCTGGTAGAGGGCCATGGCGGTAATCTGGTAGAGGGCCATGGCGGTAATCTGGTAGAGGGCCATGGTGGTAATCTGGTAGAGGGCCATGGTGGTAATCTGGTAGAGGGCCATGGTGGTAATCTGGTAGAGGGCCATGGCGGTAATCTGGTAGAGGGCCATGGTGGTAATCTGGTAGAGGGCCATGGTGGTAATCTGGTAGAGGGCCATGGTGGTAATCTGGTAGAGGGCCATGGTGGTAATCTGGTAGAGGGCCATGGTGGTAATCTGGTAGAGGGCCATGGTGGTAATCTGGTAGAGGGCCATGGTGGTAATCTGGTAGAGGGCCATGGTGGTAATCTGGTAGAGGGCCATGGTGGTAATCTGGTAGAGGGCCATGGTGGTAATCTGGTAGAGGGCCATGGTGGTAATCTGGTAGAGGGCCATGGTGGTAATCTGGTAGAGGGCCATGGTGGTAATCTGGTAGAGGGCCATGGTGGTGCTATAATCTGGTAGAGGGCCATGGTGGTAATCTGGTAGAGGGCCATGGTGGTAATCTGGTAGAGGGCCATGGTGGTAATCTGGTAGAGGGCCATGGTGGTAATCTGGTAGAGGGCCATGGTGGTAATCTGGTAGAGGGCCATGGTGGTGCTATAATCTGGTAGAGGGCCATGGTGGTAATCTGGTAGAGGGCCATGGTGGTAATCTGGTAGAGGGCCATGGTGGTAATCTGGTAGAGGGCCATGGTGGTAATCTGGTAGAGGGCCATGGTGGTAATCTGGTAGAGGGCCATGGTGGTAATGTGGTAGAGGGCCATGGTGGTGCTATAGCACTCAATTGAAAATGCAAGCTTTGAACGTGCATATCTCATGAACCGCTTGACCATTGGCAATGCAACGTTGATACACATATGTGTCTCATGCCAAACAACTTTCGTGTTCTGACTTTTGACCTCTGACCTTTAGATCACCCGCCATTTTGAATTACCGGTATATGGAAAACAGTTGAAATGTATCTGCTCCCAGGATCTTTGATCAAAATGCACGAAAGCGTTTTTATGAGCCAATGAAAATTGCTGGTCTTCTTTTGTCCCTAATACATACATGCGTCATATGCGTTTGCAACTGTACAGTATGGTAGAGGGTCATGCCAAATAGCACTGAAAGCAGTCTTACTCCAATAGGTCAAAGGGGGGCGCTATGGCCATTTTTTGAAAATGAAACCTTTGAACAGGCATAACCCATGCCTCCTTTGTCCAAAAGTCATTGCACTTGTTTCCACTTGTTCCTTGACTCATGGGGAACACATGTGTCACTTTGATCAGTAAGCTCCGCCCTCAGATCTTCTGCCACTTTGAGCAGTTTAAAAAGCGCTTATACCTGATTTTCTGCCTGGATTTTTGATCAATTTGCGTGAAACGTTCTACATACAATCTGTTTAGTCTTCCATGTTTCTATGGCTTATTGTGCATATTATTCTTATTGCTTATTGCCTTCCTGCTTGGTCCTGCCTTATCGCTGCTTACAGCGATTCTTTTCTAGTCTTCTTCTTCTTAGAAAACACCCAAAAGCGAAATTTCCCCACAAAGCCTCATCTAATAGCAGAGCTGAGATGAACGTCTGAAAAGCAGAAAAAGGCTTCCCTCTAGCTACGTATAGCCTCCCTCCGGAAGGGAAGCTCCTCTCTCTGCACCAGGCTCTAAATCACCAGATTATTGCTTTTATGAGCGGAGGCTCCATGTGAAAATAATTGCTAATGTTCCGAGAGTAACCAGTGGAAAGGTGGGTAATGGGGCAATTTATAAATTCTGATTGCGATACATGGAAAACATCCAGGGCCATCTCCTCAGTGTTATTTTATGGCGGCTCATAAAAGTAGACCAAGCAGCAGAACATTTGCGGCGGCGTTTGGCTATTAAAATCAATAGCGTTGCTAACACTGTACAGTAGCTGTTCAGCCCCTTTGTTGTTCTAGGAGAGAGCTTGAGAGATGAGGCAGAGTTTAGCTAATCATCTTATTATCTGTTACTGTATGTGTTGGTGTGCTAGTGGGAAGAAAATAAGTGTAAGTCGTCCCTATGTGAGATCTATGGGCTGTGCTAGTCATAATCCCATGTTCATGGTATGGGCCTATAACAATACATATCCAGTGGTGAGAAAAGTACTATTGTTTTTACTTAAGTAAAAGTATCAATACTGCAATGTAGATATTGTTAAAGTATCAGTACAAAAATGTCATTAAAGTTTTTTAAGTAGGCCTACCCATTTCACAAGTTTTCAAATGTATACAATGAATTAAAAAAACATATTTTGAAAATAGCGTTTCAAATCAATCAGTGAATATTAGTAAGTTATTCCAAGCTGCGGGGAAATGAAGGCTCCGTTTCTAGGTTCAGTCTGAGCATTAGGGACAGTCTGAGAGGGGGGGAGTCGCTTGAACGTAAAACATTCTCACATGTCTCCCCCCTGCTCCGCTCCCTCCACTGGCTCCCGGTCGCTGCCCGCACAGAATACAAAACCCTGATGCTGGCATTCAAAGCAACCAAAGGTATGGCTCCCCCATATCTTGCAAGTATGATCGAACCCTACAAACCCTCCCGCTCACTCAGATCAGCCAACGCAGGGAAGCTGGAAGTACCCTCACTAAAAACGCCGGGACAACGCTCCACACGTCCCAAACTCTTCTCCCTTCTGGCTCCAAAACTGTGGAATGCACTTCCCATTGCAGTCAGAACTGCAGCATCACTCCCAATCTTCCGCCGTAGTCTGAAAACCCACCTTTTCAGACTCCATCATGGCCCATAGCACTTACCCCACCCCCTTAGATAGCAATTCTAGTAGTCATAGCACGTCATAGTACATATGTGTAGCATAGTAGTATAGATGTATAGCTTATATGTATAGTTTCATTATAGATATTCCACTGTTACTTTCTTAGCTACGCATGTTTCATGATAAATGTCTTTATGTGATGTATTCCCATGCTTTTGTTCTTGCTTAATGTAAGTCGCTCTGGATTAAGAGCGTCTGCTAAATGCCTAAATTGTAAATTGTAAATTGTAAAACTTGAACGTAAAACTGCAAAATAATATACACATATATTTGTGAAAGTAATATCAAACATGATATACCCCATGTGAACTGAGGTCAAGCCGAGTTCTTCTGCTGAGTCTGTAATGACACAGACATTACCTGCTGTGTGGTCGCACAGAGAGAGAGAGAGAGAGAGAGAGAGAGAGAGAGAGAGAGAGAGAGAGAGACATTCAGGTCTCTGGCTTTAGTCCTAATGACAAACCTCTTCTCCCCTCTCTCTTTCATCTCTCCTCACCACAGCTCTGCTCTGTTGTGTTCTGGCTGCGTTGCAGGTCACCACAAATAACCTATTCCTTCTGGCACCCATAACCATAAAGGCGTGCATGGCCTGGTCTCGCCTGGTAATTTTCCACTATGGCCACCAGAGTTGTGGATTGATGGGTGGTTTCCATGTGTGTCTGTGTTGGAGGGCCTACACATTTGAGTACATAAATTATACATTAGGCTACACACAGGCCAGGTATAGTATATTTTTTAGGGAACGGAGCATGGAAACCCCTAGTGTTTTTGTTGGTATTATTAATGTATTTATTATTTTCAGAATGGCATACTGTCTGCCTATAACCATTGCTGTAGTCTAGGTTTCTAAAGCATTGGCCAAAGCAGTGTTCATTTTGTCAACTAAAACTATGAGAACAACTATCTATTTTCACTGAGGAAAACGAAATAAAAACGAAATATGATGAGTATAACTATTAAGACTAAATATATTGGCTGACTAAAACTCAAACATTTCACGTGACTAAAATGTGACTGGAATGACATGAAAATGTATTCAAAATTTGCTGTCAAAATCAACACTGAGCTAAAGACAGCGCTGGAACAATCGATTGAAAACAAACTTTGAACTCGTGAAATGTTGTACACATGCCTCATGTTTAGCCCAAAACACACTAGTTGCAACTCCTTAGTTGCAACTACTCGCAACTTGTCGCAACTCATTGCAACAAAACAGTTTTAAAGCATGTCACACCAACACATCTCCTTTCATTGGGGATAATGGTGCTTGCAAGGAGTTGTGTGGCAAATCATCTGTGCGGTTTGTGCACGTTGTGTCGAGCATGTTTGCAAATTAAGATCTACGCACAATCACACATGAATGTTATGTAGATGACAAGTTGTGATCGTGTGTGTGTGTGTGTGTGTGTGTGTGTGTGTGCACGTGCATGTGTGCAATGTTTGTGCACTGTATATGTGTAACATAGTTAAGATATGAGTCACAAACACATTCAACACCCGGGTGCCACGCACGCACGCACGCACATATAGCCTACTGTGGCTGTCGCACAAACACACGCACCAACCAGTATATAACCTACTGTGGCTGTCGCGCACACACACACACACACACACACACACACACACACACACACACACACACACACACACACACACACACACACACACACACACACACACACACACACACACACACACACACACACACACACACACACACACACACACACACACACACACACACACACACACACACACACACCAGTATATACTGTGGCTGTCTCAGCGTGGTAAGTATGTGTGTTCTTCAAACCACACCCTAAACAGACACACCAAATTTGAACCGTCTGTCTGTCAGCCACACACACACACACACACACACACACGAAAACACATGAGCCGTCAGAGACATGGATATATATATATATATATATATATATATATATATATATATATATATATATATATATATATATATATTATACCTTTTCTTGGTACATTGCTTTAAATAAAAACTTTGACTAGTACACATATTAAAACCAAGCTTGATAGAGTCAAACTAGCCCGTAGATGTATGTGTGATCTACGTGGTCCATAAAAAATAAATACATACAAAAACAAAACGTTTTGAGACTGTCTAATTAAGGCCACATTCAGTTATAGAGGGAAGCCACAACACTGTGGGTGATCCTGGTCTTATAGTCCCTCCCCGGTGGGTGGTCCTGGTCTTATAGTCCCTCCCCGGTGGGTGGTCCTGGTCTTAGTCCCGCCCCCTGTGGGTGGTCCTGGTCTTATAGTCCCTCCCCGGTGGGTGGTCCTGGTCTTAGTCCCGCCCCCTGTGGGTGGTCCTGGTCTTAGTACCGCCCCCTGTGGGTGGTCCTGGTCTTAGTCCTGCCCCCTGTGGGTGATCCATGGTCTTATAGTCCCTCCCCGGTGGGTGGTCCTGGTCTTAGTCCCACCCCCTGTGGGTGGTCCTGGTCTTATAGTCCCGCCCCCGGTGGGTGGTCCTGATCTTAGTCCCGCCCCCTGTGGGTGGTCCTGGTCTTAGTCCCGCCCCTGTCTACGCTGAAGTCACATGTTTACATTTTAGTCTCAGTCATATTTTGTTTTTGCCTCGAGGGCGTGTTCTAAAATTAATTTGCACACAGAGGGGGAGAATACACCTGCTTGGATGAGATCTCTGTGGCATTTTCACAGTTGAGTTTACGAGGCAAGAGCCAACAGATGAGAAAAATAAATGATTTGATGCAATCCTCTGTGTGTGTGTGTGTGTGTGTGTGTGTGTGTGTGTGTGTGTGTGTGTGTGTGTGTGTGTGCGTGCGTGCGTGAGTGAGTGTGTCTAGCATCTCCCAGTCTCCCTATCCATCAAATACATCGAAGTGATTCCATATCTCCCAATCTAAAAGCCTCTGCAATGTTCCGATGAAGGGTGATCAATCTGGATCAGGAAACAGTGAGATGAACAATGAAACAATGAGATGAACAATGCCACTCCTGTATCGATGTTGACAACTCTTAGCTGTGAGATTGTCATCTCAGTCTTGTGGGCGAGCGAGAGAGCGGGCGGGCGGGCACAGCAAAACCAATGTGCTATCAATGCATTCTCAGAAGCACCGCTTGCACAACGACGGAAACTGATACGTCTAAATCGAGCAGGTGTGTGGCATTTACTCTTCGCACACACCTACGCACATGAGACAACAACTCTACTGCTCCACTTTATACTTGCTTATTATTTTGCCTACACATGTGTCACACGTGAGTTTCATTCAGGTCGTTGTCTGCGGCATTTAAAAAAAGGGTTAAACCAGTGGGAAACGGTGCAGAAGTCGTCAATTCCTAGTTTTCATCGTCAGATTCATTAAACTGTTGTTTTATCGACTTTTCAGTTTTAAATGTCAGCTGACTGACTACTTTGAAGGGCTCACAACAAGCGAGTTAGCTCGGTATAAACAAAGGTCGGCGACAGAGTGTCCGTACAGTCCCCGGAGATGACCCTGACCACACCCCAAAATACCCGTATGTCTGTCTCAAACCTATATAGTGATCTATACGGAAAATGTCAATTTGGGCATCCCGTTTTTATTTCATACGTTGCTGCTGTTTTTGCAATTCCAGACATTATAATACTTGACCATAGTGTTGCTGTAGGACGAAAGAACACATAACATGTACAGTAACAATGTGTAGGAACCCAAATGCAATTCCAATGGAGCACCTTCCCTAAACAATAATGGCGGATTTGGCCACACCCCGAAATACCTGTATGTGCGTCTCAAAGAATTCAGCGCAAAACCACCCTCCTACAACATCTCAACATTCAGCCTACACACGTGCTCGCACACTCGCGCACACACACACACACACACACACACACTTAATAAACATGGTCATGAATACTTTCTGCTTCCAGTCACTAGTTTAAAGTCTCATTTCTAATGTCATAATATTATTTTTGGAAAATTATGGTCCCATGTATTAAAAAAATGACCATAAAGTTGCGTATGTTCTGAGGGGCGTGGCTACTGTTACAGTCTATGATCTGGATTCCCCACCCACTCGAGTCAAAATAAAAACCAACTAAGAAGAAGGGGGGAAGTCCCGCCTCGTCTGGGGCAGCCAATGGCCAGCTGGGCCAAAACGGATCTAGAAAGATGGCGATTTACAATTCAAGGACTGACCGGCTTCATTTTACGTTCATGTTAGACCCGCGGAACGCTTTGTCCATATTTTTTACAGTCTATGATGTGAACACACACTCACACTCACACTCACACTCACACTCTCTATCTTTCCGTCCATCTTGTGTTGGCTGTGTGTGGGTTGTGGTGTGTGATCATAGGTCAGGTTTATGTGTGTGTGTGTGTGTGTGTGTGTGTGTGTGTGTGTGTGTGTGTGTGTGTGTGTGTGTGTGTGTGTGTGTGTGTGTGTGTGTGTGTGTGTGTGTGTGTGTAGAGGTAGCCTAGTTTCTCTTCCTGTGTCTCTGTCATCCCTTTAGATTACATTTCATACACAATCTGTTTCCTGTTTCCTGTCTTACTCTAGGTAAGATTTCACCTTGCTCTCTCTCTCACACACATTCATTACGGTTTGTGACCATGCACAGACAGACAGACAGACAGACAATAGCCAATGTACAAGCTAACAATGGGTGAGCTTGTAGATCGGCTATTTTCAAAAGATCTTTGTACATTTGAAAACTTGAAATGGGACGTTCTGCTTCTGCTGCATAAATAATGCTTTTACTTTTGGTACTTTAAGTACATTTTGAATTCCGGACTTTTTTATTACTATAGTATTTATATATTGCCGTATTGATACTTTTACTCAAGTACAAAATGTGAGTACTTTTTCCACCACTGGTTGATGTAAAACAAGTTGTGAAGTAGGACGTACAAGTTGATGTGCATAGACACCAAGTGTGTATGTGCGTGCGTGCATGCTTGTGTGAAAACACTTATCACATGGACAAACAGCGGCTCTTAACAGAAGGAAGATAAGACAAACTCCTTACTTCTCCATGTTCTTATCAGCTGCCTTGACACTGCATGGCAGCACTGCACAGAAACACACACACACGATTGCACAGACACACACAGATATAATGGATAAGATCAGCTCATTGCACAGAAACACAGATAGATGATAATGGATAAGATCATCTGGAGTCATGGGAGCCCAAACAGAACCCACGCAGAGTCCACAGGGCTTAAGAAGAGCAGGTCAGATAGGACATGCACACACAAATCCAACCAGAACAACAGGGTAATGTGTTGCACTTTGAGGCTCCACTGGTTCGATCTGTGAATGTGATAATAGCGTACAATATACACAAACAAACCTGTCAATGTTCAAATTAGAACAGCTGCAGTAAAACTATATAAAAAACCAACTGGGCTCGGGCGGCGCAGTGGTAAAGTCCCTTCACACAACACCACCACGGAGGTTGTGGGTTCCAATCCACCACGCATGGTGCTGAAGGCGTTGTAGGGCGGCTACGTGAAACAATTGGCCAGTGTTCGGGGGAGGGAAGCCGAGCGGGAGGAGGATAATAATTATACTCCTACGGGCTGGGGGCAGGGAGTGTTGGGTGGGAGGAGTATAGGACAAAGTCCTCCCGGTGGGGCCTCCTCACTGGCAGGTGAGTCAGTATAGGATACAATAAATCAATTATGTCAAGTCCATAGTGTGGTCTGTGTGAAAGTGTGGGGTTCTATCGAATCTTACACCTCATATTCTGTTGATTTGAGTTTTGAAATGACAGTAGATGTTTCTTCATGAATGTGACAACAGAACCAGGTTAGGACAAAGTATGAAATGCTAACACGCCGATTCCATATTCTCATACCAACGAGAAACAAAGGAAACATTCATAGTAGAGAAAACACATCTCGCCATGCAGTTGCCATGACAACAAACAATACCCAATAACCCATGGAAAAAACGTGTGTGTGTGTGTGTGTGTGTGTGTGTGTGTGTGTGTGTGTGTGTGTGTGTGTGTGTGTGTGTGTGTGCGCGCGTGCGTGCGTGTGCGTGCGTGTGTATAGCACACACAGGAGCACTGTTTTGTTGGCCATGGCTTGAGGGCATAAGGAAGTCGTGTTTATAGCATAGTATGCTGCCCACACACACACACACACACACACACACAGAACACACACAAGCATAAATAAACTGCAAGAAAAGGCTTCATGCACCCCACACACACACAAGCACCTCAGTGAACTTGTCAGATAAACTTCCTGTGTAGATGAGAGCACAACGGCCCGTTACAGTTTCCACATCAGATGTATCGGCAACGAATGAAGCGGGCACTTTTTCCAACTGAGAATCGAAACTAAAACCCTAGACGTTCCCTTAAAAGCCATTAATGCGCTGTTGTGTTGAGAGGAAGGGTGCAAAGACGATACACCAGCAATTTAATGTTATACTAGGTTGATCTGGGCTTGTAAGGTTTTAGCACGACAATAGAAAGCACTGGGTTTAAAGGGGCTAGTTGCTGCTACTTGTGGGTTTGGGGTTTGCTGGCTTTTTGTTGCTGGAGACGTTTCACTTTCCCTGTCAGCATTTATTCACACCATGCAAAGAAAGCCACAACTGGGGTGGTGAGATAACAAAAGGCACGTTGAGCAAGGGAGGGAAATGCTTTAAAGTCGCCCCCACCACCCGCGCACGCGCACGCGCGCACACACACACACACACACACACACACACACACACACACACACACACACACACACACACACACACACACACACACACACACACACACACACACACACACACACACACACACACACACACACACACACACACACACACACACACACACACACACACACACACACACACACACACACACACATCTTTATTTGTATTCACATTTTACAAGAAATTTCTTGAACACAAACATAGTGGATGCGCAAACTTGAGAAAACTCTACAACAAGTGCTTCAGATACAGATCACGGGTACAGAAAGCATCGCCTTCTCCATATATGGCGACTGCCAATTATTGCAGACACTGAACAGAATTTTGCCGATGCCTTAGCTCTCGGCTTGGGCATGCCTGCAATCTGCAGGCCCCTCACGACTGATTTGTGGACATTACCGAGGCTTCCAAATATGAACACAAGTAGTTTACATCTGTAGCCATAATAGCATCCTTAAGACGCTGGTACTTAAGCACCTTGGTAAGGAATGCCTCTTCCAGACTGTGGTCAAATGTACATGCCACTTCCACAAAAACACACACACACACACACACACACACACACACACACACACACACACACACACACACACACACACACACACACACACACACACACACACACACACACACACACACACACACACACACACACACACACACACACACACACACACACACAAAAAACATTTTTCTACAGTTAAGGCATGACTTGTGTCACAGTACAGTATGGCCCTACTGTACACTCACTACTCTACTGGTTCCCAAACAGTGGGTCGGGACCCATTTGTGGTTCACGGACACATTTATATGGGTACCTTTATTTTTGGTTTCCTACATTTAGTTTTTAATTAATGAAAACATTCACAAAAAAGCTAAACGTTTCATGAAGTTAATTTAATTAATAAATAAAAGAAAAATCTAAGAACAGCTAATCTCCGGCACCGTTAACCCGATCGATGCTAAACTTTGCACACACACTCCCTGGATGTCAACGATGAACCTCTGCCCCAAAGTTATAAAGCCTGTTATAGCACCACCAGGAGGCAGCTTTTCACATTGTTTTACCTATAACTGCACCCATCTGTGTGAAACGTTGCATGCACACTCCCTAAAGGACAAAACTTTGACCTGCATTTTTCACATCTGCCTTTTATAGCGCCACCAGGAGGCTGACTTTTGTAAAACGCATTTTTATATATTACTCCTCCACATTCTGTCCAAAAATCCCACAGTATCTCTATAGTCATGTGCTCAAGACGGATGTCATATTCCATCCTAATTGGCTATAATTGGCTTTCAAAGTTTGCAGGATTGGCCCATTTTGAACAAAACTAGACTGAGGAATATATTCACATTGGCCTGTTATAGTGCCACCAACAGGTGGATTTTTTGCAAAACCCATTTTTGGAACAAAATGCCTCAAATCATCCAACTGCCATCAAAGGCGTATGAAAAAATGGCACCATTTTCACATTAGCCTATTATAACGCCACCAGGAGGCCACAACCTGACCTGGCCTGGTGGAGTCCTGTACCTCAAGGGGCACTTTTTCAAGTTAATTTGTTTTCCATTGCAGAGCTGCTCATCAGAGCGACTAACATATGAAACTGACATCCGTAAAAAGATGATGCTAACATTAATGCTGTGTGGAAACATAAACAGCCCAGCCACACAAACAGCTTATGGTAAGATTAATGCCAGAAATAGGCCACGCACGCATCTACAGTCTGAATACTGCTGTAGTTGAATGCCCTTTTCCATGTGAGCACACAGGGCCGTAAACACTGTGACGCGGACAACGCAATTGCGTTGGGGCCCAGGTGTCTCGTTACACTGCTGTGAGACACAAGAGACTGAGAACAAAAAATCCAAGAAAATCTATTGCTATAAACAGGCCATAGGGGTGAACATGGCCAACATGAACATAATAGAAGGTATTTTCTGGCCTTGACAGCCCATACATCTGATTGCATTAAACAACGTTAAACAACAATAAACTCACTTTGCCACTCACTTTGCCACTCGATTTGCCCCTCACTTTATGCATGCGCATACCCTCTATAACTGCAGCTCTGAAACAAAAACGGGTACAGGCTTTAGTTCCGACATACTATTGGTCCGACTGTCATTAGACCGACACCTAATCCAAACCCCTAACCTAACCCTAACCGCAAGCACGGTGCAGCACATGTCGGACCAAAGCATGTTCGGGAGCGACAGCTGATTTCCGCACGTCGGACCTTTGGTGTGTCGGATCTGCGGAACCCAGAAACCCTTTTCGGGTTTCTGATCCGATCTGGAGCAGAAATAACTTGATGTCATGTTGTAGTCAATGGTTGTAGTCATCAGGTGACTGGAACCTTCTTCCAGAATCTTCTATTCCTACTCATAGCGACTGGACGAGTCTGAACTAGTAGTTATACTCAATTCAGTATTTAACACTCGCATAAATGTAATAAGGCCATGTACCACACAAGCTGACTTCAGGTCAAAAATACCTTTTTTGGGGGGGCTACTGTCCCCTTGGAGCTTGTGTGTGTCTATGTGTTAGGCTGCACAACAGTGAGCCTTGGTGGACACAACCAGGGACACACATAGCTGTCTATAGGAGTGGTTGCACCATGCACTCAAAAATGTTTCTAGCTCACAATGCGTCCCAGAAGCTATTTTCCATGATGCACAACTCTGTGTTCACATGTTCATTGTCTAACCCCCACGCATTCCTTCCATTTCTCCTGGATTATTGTCCCTCTCTCCTGAACTTATTTAGCTTTCTCTTCTGTCTGTTGTTTGTGCCACAACTGGTAGCTCTGGAGTTGGCTGAATGACAGAGACAGAGAGATATATGGGGGGGGAGAGAGAGAGAGAGAGAGAGAGAGGGAGAGAGATAATCAGGCTAATCCCTCCGTCATCCCGAAGGCTATCACACTACTCCATAACCCCCTAATCCCTCTAATTCCCTCACACTCTGCCGTCGGCCCCACTGCCTGCCTGTCAGACACAGGGATCCTTATCGCCTGCATGGCGAGGGCCTATTGGTGTTTGTGTACGTGCGCCTGCATGTGCACACGTCTCAGCTGCTTCCTTTTAATCAGCGCTGGGAGTCATTTGGCCGCACTGCGACAGGCCGACCTGACCCCGGCTTCTCAGGAAACGTGGTTAAATGGGTAAACAAAGCGCAGAGGGATACATCATCCCAGAGAAAACAAACACCAAACTTCTGTCTTTGTGCTTTGGACGCTTCCAATTAAACCCCTATGTGGCTGCCCCCTTCCCCCCAGGAACAGTGGTGTGTACTGCAGCTAGGGAGGAATGCGATATGGAGGAAAGAGCTGAGTATAACAGCCAGTGATCAATAAACAGTATTTTACAGAAGGGTTCAGGGGTACGCGCCCCATTAGAGTTGAAGAATTCCATCTTGGCAAATGCTGACATTTTCCACATAATCAATAAATGCATCAAAGGAAAAAAAGAACACAGGGGAAACATACTATATCATCTCAAAATAGGTGGACAAGCAATTTTATGTTTTAATTGTGATGTACTATAGTGTAGGATATACAGGTGGCTGCATGGCTGCTTGCCTATGGGGCCAACATGGCTCTTTAGCCGACTGGTAACGTGCGCGGCTTGTTGATACGAGGTCCCGGGTTCGCCTCCCGGCCCGAGGCTACATTGGTAGCAGCGGTGTGTTTGGGTTCTGTATCCGTGGCGGCACAGACAGTATTCGCAGAGCGCAGCCGACAGCACGTACCCTGCCTGGGTGTGGAGGTCCTCCCAGTCAGTCGAGCCTATAGTTTCTGGCTGGGGTGCGTGGACGCGCATCCAGGTGTTCCTGCTTGCCTATTGGGCCATCGGCCATGACTCTTTAACCAACTCGTAACGTAGGCAGCCTGTTGATAGGAGGTCCTCACCTCCCGGCTACACTCAACAAGTAAGGAAAGGTTTGGTTGGTTCAGGAGTTAGCAGGGGACAGCAGTCTGTGTGTGCATGCGTGTGTGTGTGCATGGCATGCATGACGTTAAACTGCTCCATTGTAACTACCAATGTCAATGTAATAGGTGCAGTGGATGCATTGTAACTATGTAGCTTGCATACAAGAAGGTACAGCCGACGCTACCTGCTACGCTGCCGGCCCCTCCCATGAACAGCTCCCGGGAAGAGAGGCAATGTCCTGTTGGAATAGCAGTGGGTGGACTTCCAGGCCCGTGAGAACAATTACAGAGAGCGCTTTAACACCAAGCAGCAGTGCAACTTTGTTTCCTCTGGTGATACAGCCTAGGACATAACGCATAACCTACCCACGGACTGGTTGATGGAGGTTTCCACAACTTGGGATGCCCAAAGACGAGGCAGAAAGTCTCCACTGCCATATATGACAGAGTACTGAGCGACATGTGAGTTGTATCATGGTGACATATCCATGAGTTTGTGAATGTAACCTTTACTGCAGCTAAAATATTTGTGTCCCTGTATACTTTCCCTGTGTGTGGACATAAATAAATTGTTAAACTGTGCACATGTGTATCGATTGGAGCTACACTAACAGGATGCTATTTATCATGCGGCTACCCTGTGGACACTGGAGAGAGAAGGCCTTCTGCCCACGCAGCAAAGTTCTCCTTGTAATTGTGTGTCCACTTGCACAGTGAAATGATCCTCAGTCTTCATGTAGTTAAAGCAACACTCACAGTGTGTTGTTCTACTTGGTCTCCTGGGTGTGGAGACAGACAGTAGGCCTACACTGAGCAGCTCAGGTGCTCTGCATTGTCTCTGCTCTCTGTCAGTGTCTATGGCAGCGGTGGCACAAGTACTCACATGTTTTACTTTACATAAAAGGTATCAGTACTGCAGTGTAGATGTGCTCTGTTACAAGTAAAAGTCCCGTATTCAATGTATTTGAGTAAAAGTATAAAAGTACTGGTATCAAAATGTACTTTATACTACACGCATTGTCGGCTATTTTCAGATGGCCGAAAGGTATAGGCATTGCGAGTAAATATACTTAGTTACTTCACACCACTGCTGTGCTCTCTGTCAGTGTCTAATGTCTATGGCACACTGAAACATGCCATCTGATCCCCACAGTACCGCACCCACTCCTTGTATGACAACCCTTTGTGCCGCGAGGAGGGCACCACAGCACCAATGCTAACCCGGGCCATTGTGTGGCTAATGTTAGCGATTGAGGGTCGCTCCTGTGAGAGAGACAGCTCATCAAGCTGGGGAACCAGCCAAGTGGAGTGTGACAAATCTCCATTTACCATCAGCGCACGCACAGGGGCAAGGGTAAAATTAGAAACTCCACCGCCTCTAACTCCCCGCTGCTAATTCCATTTCGTGCAAATTAATAAGTGTTTTCTTCCCCGCTTTCCCGCCCTCCACTCCCTTGCCGTTCTCCCTCTTACTCTCCTTGACGAATTGCATTATCTCAAGGAAAAAAAGGGAAAAAAAGAGCTCATATACTTGTAATGAGACATTGTTAGGCAAATCCCAAGTCGGTTCCAGCATTGTTTATGGAATAAATGGACTGATTATCAACTCAGGAAGTGAGACAGAGAGAGGGGAAAAAATGAAATTGCATTCTGTTTGCTGCGGGGCGTGATACAACTTGTTTCATGTTGTTGCTCCTTTTTAATCTTCGCCTCATCGTGTACATTTTCCTTTCCGATGCATATTATTGTCATCATCATTATCGCCTCCTTGTGTGACAACGAAAACACTCCTGGTAATTTGGTAATTCATTATAGGCAATGACCCATTGTGATTGGAAGCAAAGGCATCAGTAGCTAACTTAAGTTAATAGCTTTCAAATGCAGTGAAAATAAACCAAAAGTACTCAAGAAATGGTAATCTGTCAAACGAGGGACATCGTCGTGTACAGTATGCAAGATGCTTGGAAATGAATCCAATATTCTGTGTG
Source organism: Protomyctophum bolini (assembly GCF_963924005.1). Lineage (NCBI taxonomy): Eukaryota > Metazoa > Chordata > Actinopteri > Myctophiformes > Myctophidae > Protomyctophum > Protomyctophum bolini. The sequence goes on from NC_137862.1 coordinate 33,205,018, forward strand.
CTGTTCGAGGACAGTCACAGTAGGCCTTCTTATCAATGGTGTTGTGGTCTAGTTCAGTGCATGGTTTTCAACCTTTTTCATATCAAGGCCCATTTTTTATTCTCCATTTGAGCCACGGACAACTGTCTTTGGTGTCTCAGACCCAAAGTTCATATAATATTCTGTTGTCATTGGATACGATTCCGTGCTGTATTGATGTTGGTGCCATTATAGGAGCGATAACATGCAAAATAACAATTCTTCTACATTCTCTAATTGTAGTGGCTCTTCAAAACAAAACAAAAACCGCTGAAAACACTGGAACTGGCGGATTAATTAAAGAATGAATACCTGGCACCCAAAGAGTTAAGTATAGGGTTGTGACTGTGAGTAAAGTCTACAACCTCTAGTTTTGCCCTCATCACCACATGCAGCCTCAGCTCCTGTTGACAGTCTCCATGCAGGAGTTGATATGCAGTCTCTGCTTACAATCCTCCTCATAACAGTCAAGCGATTAGCAGGCCTCCGTGGAAGGCAAACACCAGGAGATCAATAAAGCAGCAGAGAGGATTCGATAACCCGCTCTATAGAAGGCGTCTATCGCTGCAGCCTCCTATATCGAGCTCCTTCGGAGCTTTGTTAGTCTACCATTAACTGGCGTCATAAAACATGCATTTCTGCTCCGCTGCGGAAAGTGATGTGTTAATGTTGAGCGACTAATGAATATGAATGCATTGGCCATAAAAGAAGTCTGTTTCATTTCATTCAGTTTCATTCCTTTCTACATAAGGGTACTACACCAGTGTGTGTGTGTGTGTGTGTGTGTGTGTGTGTGTGTGTGTGTGTGTGTGTGTGTGTGTGTGTGTTTGATGGGTGGGAACGGGCGGGAAAATATACTTTTATAAGTTAACGTGCGGGTACGGGCGGGACGCTACGAAACGTGGGTGGGTGACCTTTTTTAATCAGCGCACCCACAGTTAAGTCCGTCACATGTCCAAGGAATCGTCAGTGATGTCAGATCACTGCCGATTCCTTCATAATGGCGTTCTGTTTCTGCTGCTGTGCTTAGTGTGCTACTTCCTTGTTGCATAGCAGTGACATCACGGCCGAATCCTTGCTTCCTTATCGTAGCATTTCACGTGTGGTGTTTATTAGGTTGTAGCGCGACAGTAGCCTATATTTTCGTCACGCTCGCACTGATCAAACACCAAGGGATTAGAATGTCAACATTCAACACAAGATGTAAGCCTTGGATCAAGACAGTCATCAGGCTAATCTTTTTCTTTTTCAAATCATGCTTGTTGATATATTACTCCATTTAGGTCGAAATCATAATAGACTTAATTATGCTGTGATAATAAGCAGCAGTAGCCTCAGTCAACTACACGTCTTCCGTTCCATGTTCCGGGTGCCCACAACCACCACCACCACATGCAGTGTTGGGTTTCGAAAATTGGACCTGTGCAGGACTCTGACTTGAGTCATTGAATTACAGATAAATAATAATAATAACAATAAAAAAATACATGCCATTCTTCCTTGTTTGACTATGGACACATTGGACACATGAGGAAGACATTTAGAAGACAATCTGATGTGGCTGAGACAGAAAGAAAGGAAGTGTTGATTTCAGAAAACAGATTCAGGTTATCACTTAAGAAATGTCAGCAGGTGGAAAAGACGAGAAGAGAGAGAAGTAAATGTCTACCTGCTGGTAACCACACGACAAGCAGCCTAAGATAATTTCCATTGATAAAGAGCTCTGAATAGAGGCCATTTCTGTGAGAATATGTGCAGGTGGTGGAAAGACTATCTGAATGCAATCACTTTGGCATGCATTCATGGTGTTTATATAACAATATGTTTGGTACGATATGTCTAATACAGTATAGTTCTCAAATTTCTTTGTGCCAAGGACCCCCAAATGTACATATATATTTGGCCGTGGTCCAAAATTATTGATGAAAATGATTCAACAATATTATATATATATATATATATATATATATACAACACTTTATTATAGAAGCTCACAGTGCAAGCTTGTATATCAGTTTATTTTTAATTTTTATAGCCAGCATATAAATGAATAGTGGTTAAAATAATTTTCATGCTATATTAAATTAGCTGGGGACCCCCTGGAACCTCCTCAAGGACCCCTAGGTGTCCCCGGATCAAACTTTGAGACCCAATTTATGATCTAATAGTCTTGTTTTGAAACTAGACTTTGATGAACATGATTTAAGGATAAATGATATAGATAAAATAAAGAAATTATCCTCATGACTCTTGCTCTGTGCCCTAGGCAAGACTGTAACGTTTAGTCTTTTGTATCACTTCAAATTAAAAGCCGTAATAGGCTTAACAACCCATGAAAGATCAGTTGATCAACTCGCGCGCTATAAGCAATCACCTAGATTGCCAAGATGTTTGAGGGGGGGGCGTTGCCTGTTGAGTTTGTTATAGCATGTTTTGTTTTATTTTACACTTATTTAACACACCAAACGCCCGGGGTTATTTAATCCATTAAATCCGAGCGCCCAGCGATTTATAGCAGCGGAGCACATTTAGCTATCCCGGATGTAGCTGAATTAGCTTGATGTAGCCAAAACACTCCCGAGGCGATCGACAACAACGGGAGGTATGATTAATTCTAACGCAACTAGCAACGGGACCGCGATGGGCCGTCTAACACTTAATCTTTGCTCAGAATTGGATGGAATTATTCTGAGGATGAAGATATTCTTAGAACAAAAAGACAAGTCATTTTATAGTTGGTTGCGCTCGGGTGTTGCGCTTTGAAAATAGCAGATCTACAAGTTGGTTAGTTAAGTACCATAAGTAATGTAAGTTAGTACTATAATAATATACTATACTGGTGCATGCTTCAGTGAGAACATAAAGTAATCTTGTCTTCAGTGTCTGTTGTTCCTATAATCTTGAGAGGGAACCAAACTAATGACAGGAATCATGGCATTGAAATTCAAGCCCATTCTCCCAAACAACTGTCTGAGGACAGCAGATACAATCACCTGCTATGGGATATACCGTCTGCATTCTGCAAGGAGCCTTAATAATTCAACCAGTGCTATTCACAAATATCACTGTGCTCACTGAGCCATTTGGTAAACAATCCTGTGGCCTTAATAGTTATTAAAGATAGAAATTATATATTCATAACGCAGAATATTGCAGTTTGTTTATTTATATGTATATACTATGTACCTTGCTTTCCCTTTTCAGGGATATTTTGACAGTAAACTTCCAAACCTTTAACCGCCTTCCTTGATTTGCTCTCGAGGCCACGTAGAAGAACTGAGGAATGGTTCAATTGAAAGAGCACATTTCCCATTATTTTCAGGTTGGTTTGCATGTGTCTGGCCTGCACAATGAAGGATGTCTCTTTCTGCCAGTGCACCTTACATAGTAGACTCCCTAGCTGTGCTGTAAGTCTTTCTGCCAGTGCACCTCACAGATTCGCTCCCTGTGCTGTTATGTCTTTCTGCCAGTGCACCTTGACTCCCTGTGCTGTGCTGTATGTCAAGAGAATGCTGGAGGGAGCTAGACAATGCATCATAATGCTATAGTCAAGGGGCTCCCAAGGATGTGTCACACAGCATGACAGGTATTTTTGTGTCAGAGAAGATATAATACCTGCATGGACACTTCAGGAGACTATACCCAAATTAAATCAAACTGGAGATTTGGTTTTAGTCAATTAGTGTTGTCGACTAAACATCATTATGATTTATTCGACCAAATCTATGCTTGATTTTGTCAACATTTTTTTTTCCGGCAGGCGTTGATGGCGTGGTAATTTGCATGGTTGCATGCTGAAAATAGCCGATCTAAAGGCTCACAACGCTGTTTGCATTGAATGCAAGGGACATGTGTGAGATAACTTTACTCCCAACCAGCATTCAAACATTCACAGCCTATACACGGTTTGAGGTTTAACTGCAGCGCTAAAGTACTAGTTAACTGAAAGGAGCATTAAATCGGTGCACGCGTTGTTGAATGCAAGCTGTTGGTATGCCCAGAAGAAAGTCAGATTTGAGTGTGCATTTGCTCTTTGTAGCCTATAGTGATACTCTTATTTAAATTGATTCCCCAAATCAAATGCCATCCTACGTTCAAATTGCATAGAGGGTCGACCAAAGGTGGGTCATCTCAACGGTGGACGTCACAAATGTGGCACAAACCCCAGGCCTACTGTTGCTCCAATCCTCATCAAACATTGCACAAATGCTGTTCAGGAGTCTGCCATGCCGATAGTCATATAGTAACCCACATATAACCCACATATGCCCCATATACACTACTACTACTACTACTACAGTGTTACAGCAGTGTTAAACACTACAGCAGTGTCTAACATTTCAAATGGCCACTGTAACTTGGTGAACATTGTTCGGATCAGCGTGACATAGGATTGGATTTTAAGTCCTAAAAATGTGGTAATGGAACATTCAATTAATGTCTTATCTCTTAAATATTTGTCATGTATCAATACCATTTAAAACCATGTATATATACCACACTATCATTGTATTTGTTGTCCCTGTGTAATAGTGTTGTATAAATACACAAAATATGAAACAAATAAGTGCTTCTACCTTACGTGTTACATAACTTACATAGTATTGTGTGTTGTGTTACTGTCGCTCTGCTTATGTATTTCCGCATGGAACGAGAGGAGTCCTCTCATTAGGAACGAACGTGGAGACGTGTCTGTGATTATTCCTTGTCAGAATAAATCGTTGTTACCAAAGAGAGTTCTAGGTCCGTCTGTCCATTCAACACAACGCAGAGAGAGACAGACTACACCGGTTACACCTGTTTGTTCCACGGTGCCACAGAAGGATATAGACAACCATGCAGGATCTCCAATGAGCCAAACATATCCAAACCTCTCAGTTAGCACACTAACACACTGTCCTATGTCCTCCTAAAAGCTGTTATGAGAGCATATTTGCTTCCACTTAGCACTTGACATTCACATAATGGAATGCTGCAACACTCAGGGTGATTAACAGGAGAGGAACGGAAAGGGGGGGGGGGGGGGAGTTAGTGGCCTGCTTCCAAAAGGTATTTGTCTTCATTTGTCAAAAGGTGAACCTGTGTGTTCTGTTTGGTTTGACTTCTAAAACGCTAAGCTGGTTGGCTGGCATTGACGAGTCAATCAGGACGAGGTCGTGAGGTTGGTGGTGGGGGGGGGGGGGGGGGGGGGGCATGAACAGCTCTTAATCTCCTCTGTCCTTTAACATGCAGGATTTTGTATGAATAAGCAGGTGCAGGAAAGCCATTACATACAGTACTTACTTATACACTGCACACACACACACACACACACACACACACACACACACACACACACACACACACACACACACACACACACACACACACACACACACACACACACACACACACACACACACACACACACAATATTAGTGTTTCTCTCTCTCTCTCTCTCAACAATTGCCATCAACCCAAGGGCACAGGGTCCTGGCCGAATGTCGACTGTATACACACACACACACACACACACAGTCTCACACACACACACACACACACACACACACACACACACACACACCGACATACAATACAGTATAAGTCGTCTTCTTGTGGCACCTGCCATTTACATTCTCTGATAGGCATCTAATGTAACTTTAGCCTGCGCTTAGAGACAGTCTGTTTACAAGGTCACTACCGCCACCAAGTCCCCTCCCCTCCTCTCCTCTCCTTGTCTCCTATTCACTGCGTCTCCCTGGAGATATGGACAAATCAGAATAATGGATGTGCGGTGCCCTCCGCTACATCGCCGACATAATTGTCCTCCCCTTCGGTGCTTAATGGAGACAGTGCGCAAATCCGACATCTGAGTAAGAGCATTGAGTCGCTAAGTGACTTAACAATGTTCACATTCACAGCTCCACAGCAGTCCCTCAACAATAGTCCAGAACGGATGGATGGACAGACGGCTGTTATAAGGGGAGACATTTGTAGGCGATTCAGCTCCACTTTACAGTTGACTGCACGTCGTGTCCGGTCGAGTAACCTCATGACGATAAAATGTCTGAATTTATGATGCAAAGCGGCTTTTACACAGACCTCCATGTCTGGATGGAATGGAGGGCACGAGTTAGGCAGATAAATGTAAGAGGAACAGAACAGGACATGTTGCAGGAGTTTGTGGAGTTTATAAGGTGTGGTAATGAACCGTGTTTGACATACAGTACAAAGTACTCACATATTGTACTTTAGTACAAGTATCAATGCAATGTGGAAATACTTAGTTACAAGTTCAAGTCTGGAACATAAAATGTACTTGAGTAAAAGTATTGCCATTGTCCATACCAAAAGTAGAAAGTAGGCCTAATCATTGTGCAGAATATCCCATTTCACAAGTACTTGAGTAAATGTACTTAGTTACATTACATTACTGGAGAAATAGAAGGGGAACAGGACATATTGCAGGAGTTTGTGGAGTTTATAAAGTGTGGTAATAATTATAGTTACAGAGAAGACATGGCTCTGAAATAACATCACCGGCCAAAGGAATAATAACAGCATTATCCCAAAAGGAGAGAGAGGAAGGGGTGGGGGCGGAGGGAGAGGACATGTTTATTTAAATCCAACCGTTCCAGATGGAATGTGACAGCATGAAGGATCTCTCGGAGGGCCGAGCATCTTCTAAATGGTCACCAGTGGCAGAGAGCTAATGAAAACACACAGCTAGTTTCAACTCTGTATGACCGTCTTTGACCGTCAGCCAAGTAGGTTAGACACACAATTTTTGCCCGACCGTCAAAATGTTATGAATAATGGCAAATATCAATGGCAATAACACAATACAAAGTGCCACCAAATCTATTAATAACTAGAACTGCACTCTGTCGAGTGCATACAGTACTTGCTTGTTGCACACTAGTAGGCCATAAATGGCTTCTCTGTGAAGGAACATTTGAAATGTTTAGCCACGCAACTCCTTACAATATGCAACTACTTGCAACCATTATCCCCAATGGCAGTTGTTTTGTTGCATCGGTGCGGTTGACCTTAAAACAGTTTTGTTACAAGGAGTTGCGACTAGTTGATGGT
>NC_137862.1:33214606-33354606 GCF_963924005.1 Protomyctophum bolini
TCGACATAATTAACACTGCTGTTAGTTTTAGTTTTAATTAACGCTGCTGAAAAGTAATAGTTTTGGACATGCAGTCAAGGTTCCCACCTGCCAGTGATGATATGATCAGTGCACTGACTGGCTGCTCCATCAGGCATCCCCCCAAATCACTGGATATAATGATAATACTCTAAGTCAGAGGTTTTCAACCCTTTTCATATATCAAGGTCCATTATTTATTTGGCATTTGAGCCATTGACCACCATTTGTGACCAGATTTGACTGAGAGACTGCCATCACACACATTCCAGCTTTTCAAAATGAATTAATAGCACAGACAGACTCTTCACAATAATAGAGCATGTCTGAAATAAGTGTCAAAGCTGAAATTGACATGTAAATATGAAAGAAATGCTTAAACATGTAGCTATTGTAATGTTTTCTCAACTCTCCAAAACTGGTGGGTCAAACTGAACAACCAATAATCAATTTGAAGCTATGATTCCCTGCTTTGATATGAAATGAAAAAACAAAAATTCAAAAAAATCCAATGGCAGTCTCCCAGTCAGATTTGGTCACATTTGATGACATTTAGCCTCTCAGACCCAAAACTTTGAAAAATATTGTTGTCGTTGGATGAGATTCTGTCCACAATGCCATGCTGTACTGGTGTTGGTACCATTAGGAGAGATAACAGTCAAACATTGATCAAAATAACAATTATTCTACATTATCTAATTGTGTAGACTTCTTGTAAACACTTTTAATTTAACAATCATTTAAGTTAAAAGAGCTATAAGGGTCCATTTGTTTATCAACTCTCCATCATTTAGCTGGGGACCACCTGGAACCCCCTCAAGGGCAGAGACAAATCTGGGAGAACGGGGAAGACATCCGGCATCGATCAGCATATGAGACATAAAAGAAAGAATGCCAAGAGGGAGAAGGGAACAGCAGCAGCATGTAGTGGAAACAAAGCATAAACACTGGAAATTATTCATAGACTGGAAGTTGTGTTATTCACAGCCTCGGAATAAACACAGTGAAGACACGCACACGCACACGCACACGCACACGCACACCTCCAGAGAGTGCAGTGCAGTCTTCCGCCCTACTAAATATTGCATGTGTCCCCACTAGAGTTGAACCCCTGCCTTTTGTTTTACTTAAGCAGCAAAATAAATAGAGCATATAGCCGCAGCATCACAGGGACAATTAGATAAACAGCAGCGCAGGGTTTTCTTCATAGAAGGAGACATTGGCGTGCTAATCACTCGCCGCATTGCGAGCGGTGAGCTACAGTTAGCCTACAATTAAATCACGTCAATTTACTAAACTATAAAACGAGGGCTGCGGTTGGGGGGGGGATTAGGATGTTCTTTCTAAATGTGTTACATGCGGCCACTGAGCATGATTCATTTCAAAGAGCATACATGCATGTATGCGTGTGCATGTGCGTGTGCGTGTGTGTGTGTGTGTGTGTGTGTGTGTGTGTGTGTGCGTGTGTGTTTGCGTGCGTGCGTGTGTGCATGTAGGGGGCTGGGGGGTATCTCAGCTCTGACTTTGAAAAACAGCATGAGGGATATTTGAAATAATAACTGATGCAAAACAGAGGATTTGGAAGGGGATTTATTCGGTTCTGCATCGCGACCGGAAAGTCATCCTTTATTTCATAAACCAAAGCTTATCTGCCTGTTAGGACTGGTATGATAATATAATGCTGCCTGCACCAGAATATAACATCAGGGCTCTGTGTAAAGGAAAGGGAGACAAATTCATGTGTGTGCATGATGGGAATGTGTGTGCATACATGTGTACGTGTGTGTGTGTGTGTGTGTGTGTGTGTGTGTGTGTGTGTGTGTGTGTGTGTGTGTGTGTGTGTGTGTGTGTGTGTGTGTTTCTATAGGCCTGTGGAAATCTCACTCTTTTCCAAGGTTGCTTTACCCCCCTTCCCATAAAGTAGGCTATGCATTAAAACTGGGCTGAAAGAAAATGTGCGGTAGCGAGGAGGTCTCCCATGAAACCTGAAACCATTTCTCTTTCATTAATGTGCCCATTGCTGGCAAATTACAATAGATAGCGGAGAAAATGAATGAAGAACGCCATCCATTAGCTTCTAACCGAGTCATTTGGTTCAATCAGCCGCACACACAGCATATAATGGGATGAAATACTACGGCAAAAAGTGTTAAAAGGTTCGATGTCGCCGTGCAAAAAGGTTCAAAGGATGAATGATGAAAATGTATTAGTTAACATCACGCTGAAGAGCAGACATTTTGCACTGTTGTTGAACACATTAAACCGCAACATACAGTATATTATAGCTAGAGATTAGTAGAATTTGGAATCTGGATGTTCTACTGTGAGACGGATGATCTTGGTTTACTTATGATCCTAGATGACAATTTCTATGCCTTTGATGTTATTACCTTGTGTTGTTCTTGCTTACTGTACATCGCTCTGGATTAAGAGCGTCTGCTAAATGACAAAATTGTAGTTAACTAGAAGTTCGGGCCACTTTGCAATTTTTTTGATTTGCATGGAAAAGCAAACCTGGCAACCCATGATGGCGAGTGCCCTTTTTTCCCCCCTTATAAAAGCAAACGTGGCTACACGCAATGTTTATATATAAAAAGTTGCTTAAATGTGGCAACCGTTTTGTTTTGTTTCTGTACTGTACTGTACTGTACTGTACTGTACTGTACTGTACTGTACTGTACTGTACTTATTCTCCATATTGTTGTGCATTATTATTATGTATTATTATTATTATTGTAATTCTGGTTTTTGTTATTGTTGTTAATGTTATTATTATTATTGTTATAATTATCATAGTCTATGGCTATCCGTACCACAGCTTGGAAGTGAAGCTGTGCCATCTAGCGTGGTGTATGTGCAGTGTGCACAGTTGTTGGTTTGTTTGTATTGTATTTTGTGTGTTTGTGTTGAGAGACGCCAAATCGCCAATGCCATATGTTGTGTGCAAAGCATAGTAGTAAAGTAGTAGAGTCACGCCACCAGGGGGAAATCGGCAAAGGTGAGCAGTTAGGTGTGAGACCATCGTGTGAGACAATGAACTCAGTTTCCCAGCAAGCACACATAGATAACTTATTTTTGTAGAAGAGGCAAACTAATATTGTTTGTGCCGTTTGCTTTGATTGAATAATTGATTGAACACGTATGTACTATGATTTGATTTGGCTGTGTTCTAAATTAAAGTGTTAGTGTTGATTATCGTGTATTAATCTAATTATAGTAAACTAATACTATAATACTAAAAAATATAAAGATCAAGGGAAAAGAGACGTTCTTTTTACAGTACAATAATGTTTCAAGTTTACACATAGTATACAAATAGACAGGCCAACAGCATAAACAATATTAGTTTGCCTCTTCTACAAAAATAAAAGTTACTGTCGCGCGTGCCAAGCTGTCATTCTCTTGTATTATATCGTACTTGTATTATTTATTTATTTCCCAGTTCCCACCACAGAGTAACCTCACGGCAAACTATCCAGCATACATTCCACCTCGGAGGAAACTCTGGTAAGGCCGGCAGTGTCGGTAGGCCAATCAGAGGCAGGCGGGGCATTACCCTGTCTATGCTCGGACGTAGAAAATATATATTACGCGCGAGAACATAGCATTACAAATGTCGTTTCCGGTTTGAGTTTGGGCTTGTAAGGATAGTACTTGCACACAGCCATAAATACATTTGCAAAAGTGAGGTAAAGGTGAAAAAAAGCGCCGTCAGTATACTACACAACGAGATCGTCCGAAAAAAATTATGTGTGCGGCATTAACACATTATTGTACATGGAGAAGCAGTGGTGGAAAATGCACCTACTCTAATGTTTTACTCAAGTAAAAGTATGAATACTGCAATGTAGAAATACTTTGTTACAAGTAATTAAGTCTGGATTTCAAAATGTACTTGAATACAAGTGTAGAAAGTAGAAAGTACTCATTTATATGCATAAGGTCCCATTTCACAAGTTTTCAAATGTAAAATATTTTGAAATTATCAGATCTACTGTACAAGCTCACAATGCATCGCATTGTGAGGTTGTGTATCTGCTATTTTCAAATGGCTGAAATATATATAGGGCTGAAGTGGTTAATGTAATGTTGTAATAATAATAAAACTAATCTATAAATGAACTAGTACAGTAACTAAAGTTTTTAAATTAAATAAAATAAATCTATAATATAATATATATATATATATATCTAATATAAGTACAAATACCTAAAATTTGTACTTAAGTAAATGTACTTAGTTACTTTCCCACCACTGCAGAGAATGATGCTATTTAATTTTCATTGTTTCAGTTCTCACAGGCCTTCAATTAGCACAGTGTCAGGGACCATATCTTTTGTTTGTCACTTCAACAGGTGACAACACTTGACACAAATGTGTCCTCCAATCGTTGTATTGTGTATAATTATGCTGATTATTATTATTATTGCTTGGAAAAGCAGATGCAACATGTACATAATTACAACTGTAATTAAGCAGCACAAAATGCAAGCCCTGTGTCACACAAGCACCTATGAAAAAGTGTTTACTTGATTCATTAGCATCTTCCGTAAGCTTATTAATCATCTAACGGGTAATTAGCGAAGCTGTTAACAATGTCGGCTGGCACATAAATATATTCCCGGGTTAATTTCTTCCTCAGATAATAAAGGAAACATTATGAAAACGAGCTCACTGCCACTATGTAAATGATCTATGCTGATAATTGTGCTGTACTGTTTCAACTTGGATTGGGGGGGTGGCATGGCAGTGTGATGGACTGTAATGTAATGTAATATGCCAGGGTGCTGCTGGGGGTTTGAAACTGGTAGTTAGGTTAGGTATCACACTCTGCAGCCTGTATGACAATTTATGCACTGTTCAAAAGCCTTCCGCCCACCCAGCCCTTCTGTCAAACTGATAATAAACCTTGGCTAGCAGAGGTGTGATCTTTCTGCTCCAAGGGTTGGAAGTATGGAAGAGTGGGAACCAAGACCCAAAAGGAAAATAATGAAATGTGTGTGTGTGTGTGTGTGTGTGTGTGTGTGTGTGTGTGTGTGTGTGTGTGTGTGTGTGTGTGTGTGTGTGTGTGTGTGTGTGTGTGTGTGTGTGCACATAGCATTGAAAATAGCAGATCAGTCCGATCAATCATCTGTGAACTTGTAGATCTGCCATTTTCAAAAGATTTTTATAATTCTGCATGACTTACTTAAGTAAAAATGTCTGTTGCTCCACCACTACACGTGCATGTGCAGTGGTGCACATGTACTATGTGCGTGCGTGCCCTTGGGGAGGTGAGTGTGTAGGGTATAGCTGACAAATCTTGAGCTCTGACTTTGAAACAGCTATTTTCAAAGGGATATTTGAAACAAAAGCTGGTGCAAAACAGAGGAATTGAAAATAAGGGGGACTTGTTTGATTCTGTGCATACGTGCATACGTGCGTACTGTACGTGCGTGCATGCTATACTTTCCTACCCTTCCTTCATGCTGTATGTAGAATACTTGAAACAACTTCAGATAGTAGCCTATTATCTTCACTATTTTAAAACACCATTATGTCCATCACATTAGCTTACAAGAAAAGGTTACAAGAAAATATACACCTTTTCCATTAGCAAACTAGGATAATGAACACTTTGTTTCACTTATAAACAACATAATTTGTGACTGAAACGAGCGAGGAAGTATTGAGACGTAACTATGCTCATGACCGATGCCACAGCTATGCAGCACTAACAGGATCCCCCAAGCCTCCTTGGAGTATTTTCTTCTTGCCATCCAATGAATACTGAAGTCACAGCAGCACAACAGCAGCAGCAGCACTAATGACATCCAGGCCCGTGCACATCCATCATGGCAGCACTCATAAAGCCAGCGCCAGCATGGAGCTTCCCCTTCGGCCCTCGGTGCTAATCTATGGAGTGCAGGCACAGAGAAGCCATCGCTGCTCTGAATACTTGATTAGGCGCGCACAGCTAATACTCCTCTCTCCACACACACCAGGGAGAGGATGGAGGAAGAGAAGAAGCAATATAATTGAGGCCAGGAGGCAGATTGTGGTCTATTGACACGGGCATGACATGACCATGGCTCGTCCTCCCACTGTTGTCCCCTTGGACATTTTGACAGGCCGCTCAGCTGGGTGGGTGGGCACTGGGTACATCATTTCACATCCACTAGCTTCCACTGGTAGCCATTTTTGCTTTAGTCTTCTTTCTTAACGTATGTAGATTTTTTTACTTTCGTTGTATGCATCCTAATGTCATTGTGTTTGTGTTTCCTCATGGTTCGTGTTCTGTGTCGAAGGTTTTGAGGTGATGTTCTTCCTCTTCCCCTCCTTTGCACTAGGTATGGTGGTGAGGGGTATTGTAATGTTGTACGAGTCACTGTGTGCTAGGGATGCCAACGATTAATCGATTTTCTGATTAATCGTCGGGGCTTCCGAAAACTTTTTTTTTTTTTTGCCAAAATATAGGCTAATGCGTAAGGCTGCATGATATATCAAACATGCACCTTCATCAGAGTGGAGAATATAAGTGTAAATCAGGTTGAGCAAAGCCACTCTTCTCTGCCCCTCTCTCTAACAGACACAGTTAACGATCGCTTGTTAAGTGCCTGCCAGACAGACAATCTGATGAAATGAAGGCAGTTGTAGAGTGTAGACTAGTGAACTGAACGTTTTCTGTTTATATCAAGTACTTCATACCAGCCCCTTATGAAACTACTTCTCCCCAAATCCAAATGGATTTCATTTTCCATCCTGAATGGCAGTAACTACTGTAGCATACAATGAGAACTGAGAAGATCCCCACGAAGGTTTACTCATCAAAACTGATTATAAAACTGTAACCATCAAAGCATGCACTCAACATATAATGGTTATGTGACCATGGCATGTGCATAATATATCATCTTAAAAGTTTTATCTGAGTTAAATTAATCGATTATTAATCGGCAGAGCTGTCGAATATTCGATTTAGCTGATGGTCACTTTCTGGCATCCCTACTGTGTGCCTTTGTTGTCTTGTATTGTGTATTATATTGTATTGTATTGTATCTGTATGCTGCAGGGCGGGCCCTTGGGGTCCAAGACAAATGTCTCCCTCAGGAGACAAAATAAAGAAACCTTGAACCTTCTACAATTAAAATTGCCTTGCCTTGCCTGTTTTCTGTTACTGCATGGTAAACATCAGTGGCTTTCAACCCTTTTTCATATCAAGGTCCATTATTTATTCGGCATTTGATGAGATTTAGCCTCTCAGACCCAAATCTTAGAAAATCTTGTTGTCGGAGATAACAAAGTAACAATTGTTTCGTCTCTAATTGTCCTTAACTTATAGGGATATCACTTTCAAACTAACATAACATGACCAAACTTTTGGTCATGTTATCGTGTACTCAGGCTTATATGAACACAAATAGCACAGCAATGGCTATAGTGGAAGCCAGTGGATGTGAAATGATGGAGAGTTGGTAACCAAATGGACCTCTTGAGTGTGAAATGAAACCAAATGAACCTGGTTTCACTCTCAAGAGTTAAATTATTGTCCTTCTAATACTGTACGTGAGGGGGCCGTGTTTTTTCCATTTACTGTTGTCATTTATCTTTTAATAATTTGTCATTTGTACTTTTTTTGTCTCCTCTGGCCTCCTCCCCATTCTTTTCCAAACCAAATATTAAAAATAAATGAAAACAGTAAAAATTAAATTAAAAAAAGAACACTGCCCAATCACGTATTAGAAGGACAATATCAGTCACCAGAAAAAAGGTCTGTGTTTTCGATGAATCTAACAAGGTTAGAATGGAGTTTGAAGTTACAATGGGTTTTTATAGTAAGGGGGTGGGGCAGCTAAAATTAATATCAAATATCTAAATACTGAAATCAAGCAACTTAAAAACTGTCTGGGGTGTTCAGACAGTCTATATGAATAGACGATAAAATGACAAAAAGTTTTTTTTTAAAGTGAAATATCCCTTTAATGCAGATGTTTAACAATAATTTAACTCCTGAGAGCGTAAAATGAAACCAGATCCATTTGGGTTTCATTTCACACTCAAGAGGTCCATTTGGTTACCAACTCTCCATCATTTCACATCAACTATAGCTTCCACTATAGCCATTGCTGTGCTATTTGCCCCTCTGTTCTTCTTTGGTAATGTAACAGTTGAGTGACATGTATCCATGAAAGGAATAACAACGCTTTCCAGACAAACAGACATATCAAGGACATTTAAGCTCTTGATGTGTTACGAGCAGGGCTCATTGGTGGACATTATTTTTCTTCCATTTCTGCCATGGACATTACCAGAAACACATGAAGAGATAGTTCTGAAGGATAACAGGTCTGCAACCCTTGAGAGTTATGGAGGGTCCATTTGAGCACCACTATACTAGTGTGTCATAGTAAATCAGTGGCATACATATTCTGAACATACATTAGAACTGGGTTGCTATAGCTAGTGGAATGGAAATTCCATATATATAGGCCTAAATATAAATTTAAAGTAGTGAAAATAGCCAATCTACAAACTTGCAACGTGGCACGAAGTGACAAGTTGTGCGCTTGTAGATCTAGTTTGGGTCCCAGGCAAATGTCTACTTTCTCTCTGAGGTCACAGGCTAAAACGTTTGGAAATCACGTGCACCAAAGTTCACAGTATCCTATAATAAGGGACTGATATTTGAATAAAGCTGTTTCCACAGAGAAGGCTACAGTAAGTCTGTCATTTCCATCGGTAGCTCTGAGTCTGATCAGAGATGAATACTCACGGACTCCGCCAGACTAAAATGTCACGCTGAATGCTCCAAGAGAGATATAGTCACACAGACCTGCACACACACACACACACACACACACACACACACACACACACACACACACACACACACACACACACACACACACACACACACACACACACACACACACACACACACACACACACACACACACACACACACACACACACACACACACACACACACACACACACACACACACACACCCCTGTCTGCGGGCTGCAACCAATTACATTATGCTGGCGAGTCACATGCTAAATGGTTTTACCATTTAAATACTCCCAAATGGCAGCCATTTTTCCAGCGTCTTGGGCGCGCTCGCTGGAGCTGTGACGTGTGGCCCAATCAACAGCGACACACACACACAGGGCCCTTGTATATTTAAACATGCGTGACTACGGGGCATGTTATCCTCCCCACATGTTCCACGGCGGCCTGCCCTTTATTTTTTAGAGTGCACTGATTTATTGACACTCTGCGACACGGGGAGGAGATAGCAGATAGCGTAGCGGGAATCCAACGCAACCACGACTGATGTGAAAAGCAGGCCTCCATCTGAAAGCGTTTGCAGTGTGCACTCCCATAAGGAAGGAACCCCCCCCCCCCTCCCCCCGGCCGTGATTTAAGGAGACATACTTCAGAGGGCTCCAGGGACTGGAAGCAAGGGGGGGGGGGGGGGGTATACAGTCACACTGCATTAAAACCAAAGGACGAGCAAATAAATGGCGGGTCAGTGGAATCAATCCAGGCACATCAACGTCTAAGGATTTCATTTTTGAGTCCTGGGTATTTTCATAGTGTGCTATTGAGTTTATTTTTGCACGGCCCCTACTAGCTCTTATATCAAAGTGTATGGCCAAACATTGCTTCATGGCAAGTATCATAAACTGTCAAGTTTAAAACGGGAACATTTTCTCACGTATTTAAAAACTGTATTTTGTGACAGGCACATCGATGACAGCCACCCCCTCCCCCCATCATCTTCAACCTTTTTTTCTCCGAATACAATTTACAGTCTGAGTAAAGTCAAAGCCATTAGAGGCGACCAAACTGCAGGAGGGACGTATAAGGGGAAAGGGTGTCATCTATTGTGGGAAACGATTGCTTAATATAGCAGCGGGGAGCTTGCAGGAGCGCTTAGCGAAGCACAATCCGCTCGAATCAATACTTGTAGCAGCAACAGTCAGTGCTATATTGTTTCAAACGAGGAAAAAGTGCGGGCACGATAAAATTCGTTCAATACTGGTGTCTGGGCACGGTGAGAGACGCTGAGTCAGCAGGCGAGGCTAAGTACTGTATAATGCTGAGCTGGAGAGATGGAAGAAGAAAGGTGAGGAGGGAGGGATGGAGTTGTGGAGGGACGGAGGATGACAAGGAGAGACTCAGTTTAAGACCTTCTGTCCATGTGAAGGTCAGCACACTCTTCATAGAGACGGAGGAGCAGTGGTGGACAAGGTACTCACAAAGTTATGTAAAAGTAACTGAAATATAGAAATACTCTTGTTAAAAGTAAAAGTCTAAGTACATTATTTGAGTAAATGTACTTAGTTACTTTAAACCACTGTGCAAACAATGGGTAGATGGGTAGAGTTAACGAGCAAGACATACCGGCAATCATGAACAGCTTAAAGTAGTGTATTATAGGTACCAAGAATTGATTGATTGATTGACCGATATGCAAAAAAAATGTATAGTCAAATAATTTGTCTAAAAGGATTACACCAAAAAGGTTCTTGCGGTTTTGTTTCCATTGGGGTCCTATGATTCCAATGTATCAACGTAACGAGAAATATCACCAGAAATTCAATAACATCACAAATATAAAAACACTATATGATGTGATGCTATCGCTTGAAAATTATGTAACGATTCCAAATGAACATATTTTGTTCATACATTTGTCCAAGAGAAGAAACTCCCTGCTTTACATTCAGCCTGCATGTGATCTCAGGTTCACTAAATGCACCTCACAAGAGAAACCTCATTTTTATCCAGACACAGCTATTTATTGGGCCGTGTGTGCCTCCCCTCCTCACCTCAGTCAACCTGGCATTGCGTGTTTTGTTCTGATTGAAGGCGAATGCCTCTCTGAGCTCTCTAGCCCAGGATCCACCTCATCAGTATGGATGTGCCTTCTCTCTCTCTCTCTCTCTCTCTCTCTCTCTTCATCCCCGCCCCGCAACAACAGAGGCAGCGGGATGAAACGGCGGGCAGGATCCCTTAATAAAACAGGGCCGGATGGAGCCGTGTGAAGCCACATTCCCTTCATTCTAGACCTGATATTTGTTGAGCGCTGCAGACGCAGACGGCAGGCTCTTCAAAGGCAGGGAACATTCCTGCAGGCCTCCTCGGATCTGAGTCTGAGCTGCCCTCACTGCACCCTGCACCGTGCACGCTCGCACACACAGTGGTGGAAAAGGTATACGCACAATTTTTACTCAAGTAAAAGTATGAATACTGCAATATAGAAATACTCTGTTATTATATTAACGCTTCTGTAAAAGCAAAAGTAACTATAGCGGCAGATCCGTAATGTCTGATTTCTACCGGGGGGGGGGGGGGGGGGGGGGCATTTCGGGGTTTTCAAACATCTGACTGTATTCCTCAGCAGCGAACAGACTATGACTGAGTGCAACCGTAGCAATCAATGTGTTAAAAGTCCATAGACTTGTCTACCATATGAGGTCATTTCAAAAGCCAAACATTGGAGGGGTTGCACGTAATAACACGACTCAGGTAGGATGTGTAAATTATGTCAGACTTTGGTGCTCTATTAGCAGTAGACCTTAGGTGTATTGGTAGCCAGTTATAAATTATAATTTATCTTGCTTCTCGGAGGCTAACGAATTAGCGTTAGCGTCCAGTGCTGGGCAATTAAGCTCAGTCTGTTCCATCACACCACACACAGATCAGAGTTACGATGGTTCTAATTAGCTTAGCGTTGAGCCCGTTTGAAATGTACTAAGTAGCTGTGGCTTGCGACAGATAAACAAATCTGGCCTCATCAAAGGCATGCTCAAACAAACAGCCTGTTTCGCAGACAGGCACACGTCTGATCCATAGATTATTTGGGCAGTTTAGAGTGCATGATGATGCAGAGACATTGGAGTAGACACTAAGGAGTGAAAATACTTCTTAAAGTAAGAAGGTGTCCTTCTAATACACAAGGAGGCCGTGGTATTTCATTTACAGTTTTTAATATTTTTTTAATATTGTTTTGATTCTTTAGTCTCCTCAGTCACGCAGCTGCCTCCTCCTCATTCTTTTCCAAAATAATATTTAAAAGTAAATTAAAACAGTAAATGAAAAACCACGGCCCCCTCAAGGATTATAATAAGTCAGTCAGTCACCAGAAAAAAGGACGGGTGTTATCGATAAGTCTATCATGGTTAAAATGGGAAAAAATGGGAAATAGGGAGGGGGCATGCAGGGCAGCTAAAATGAATATAAAATATCTAAATACTGAATCGAGCGACTTAAAAACTGTCTAGGGTGTTCACATAATGCTGAGTATATGATGATCAAAATGACCAAAAGTTTTTTTGAAAGTGAAATATCCCTTTAAAGGGCAAGACCACTTTGGTAAAGGTTCGGGTTGTGTAGTTACCTTGTCATGATGCAACTCCAAAGGTGGACAAGAAATTAAAAAAAATGCTCCAGTGATTAGAAATTGATCATTCAAATAATGATGCTCCTCACTGACTTACTGTACATTCACAAACAGCTCTAAAGGTAAATGAACTCAAACAAAGTTGAGTTAGACAATATTATAGAGCATCACCAAACCCACTTCTGTTTGTTTATTTTTTTAATAAATATGTCAACTTAATGTCCCACCGCGGACGCTGAGGGTGCTGGGAGCGTGTCCTCTCCTCCACGTCATCAGCGCCCATAACTTATAGGTGGGGTTGGCAAAAGGGCCTTTCTGTGTCGAGTTTGCATGTTCTCCCCGTGTGAGGGTAGGTAGTGGTACCCTCACAAAAAACATGCAGTAATGCTGGTCTCTATACTGCCTCCACCTGGTCAGCCGGGGCGTCTCATGGAGGAGAAAGGAACTGGTTGGAATTATGTGTTCCTTCCACGAGCTACGTCCTAGCCGGGGAACTCTCCCGTCAGGTGATAAGAATTGCCCATGATTACAGCTTAGGCAATTGGCACCATGTGAAAAAAAGGAACTGCTGTAGCTGCCTCTTTGGAGAATCAGCACATCCTCTTTAATTGCTGGATTTTGGGGTATTATATTCACAGTTTTCAGGGACAGAGGCAATAAATCAGAGGTTATTTGATCGAGGGCAATGTGTACAACAAGTGCAAATATGGAGGGAGGGTGAGGAAGAGAAAGCTCCGTTTGATCTCCTACTGACTGCCAACCAGCTGTCATCGTCCCTTTCCAGGCACACATTACCATTCTTACGGCGTGCACCGATCTCAGCGCTCCTCGTCGGGTTAGAGAAATCAAAGCGGTGCACATCCAAGGAATATCAGAGAGAGGGATTCATGGATTAGTGCCCACGGGTTGTATCGCTAATTAAAGAATATACGAGGGAAAGTAGTAGTCGGCGCGTCTCTGAGGACGTGTTGCTGCTGCAGACTGATTGGCTTCAGGTAATCGATAATATAGGCTCCCTTGGTGGCTGCGTATACTGTAAGAGCAGGCCTCATTCTGAATAATACTCATTGGAAGGAGGGCTTGAAGAGTGAAAACACAATTTTTATGTTTTAATTATTTGGTTAAAATGCATCCCATGCAAATAAACAAATAAATGATCCTCCTAAGCATGAACACACTGAGCTAGAATGTGGTTAAAGTAACACACTTTGACCACTCAATGTTATTGTCCTCAAATGTCTACGTGTCTCTATGTAGTTCATGTCTATGTGCATGCATGTTTGCATGTCTATGTCTATGTGCATGCATGTTTACATGTCTCTATGTAGTTCATGTCTATGTGCATGCATGTCTGAATGTCTCTATGTAGTTCATGTCTATGTGCATGCATGTCTGAATGTCTCTATGTAGTTCATGTCTATGTGCATGCATGTCTGAATGTCTCTATGTAGTTCATGTCTATGTGCATGCATGTCTGCATGTCTCTATGTAGTTAATGTCTATGTGCATGCATGTCTGCATGTCTATGTAGTTCATGTCTATGTAGTTCATGTCTATGTGCATGCATGTCTGCATGTCTATGTAGTTCATGTCTATGTGCATGCATGTCTGCATGTCTATGTAGTTCATGTCTATGTGCATGCATGTCTGCATGTCTATGTAGTTCATGTCTATGTAGTTCATGTCTATGTGCATGCATGTCTGCATGTCTATGTAGTTCATGTCTATGTGCATGGTAGTTCATGTCTATGTGCATGCATGTCTGCATGTCTCTATGTAGTTCATGTCTATGTGCATGCATGTATGCGTGTCTCTATGTAGTGCATGTCTATGTGCATGCATGTCTGCATGTCTCTATGTAGTGCATGTCTATGTGCATGCATGTCTGCATGTCTCTATGTAGTGCATGTCTATGTGCATGCATGTCTGCATGTCTCTATGAGAACGTTCCATTGACTAACTCAGTGTGTGTATCACCAAGTGCTCGTGGGCGTGATGCGCCCCCTAGTGGGAAGTTTGTCGTATCAGCGGAAAATCCCCTTGATCGTCATAAGTACTCGCCTAGACTCCATATTTGGACATGCATGACACTCAAGAGTCTAAAAGACTTTAAGCTCTTGAGGCCCCTGTGTTCAGCACCCCCTAGAGGCGACGTTGCTCCTTACACCAAACCAACCGTCACCATCATTGAGCCCTGTGGAGCTAAACATGAAAAAAGGGGGATATAAAATCTCAAATGATTAGTGCCAGAATTAAAGCATAAGCTTTAAAGCGCTAGGCACTATACAGTATATGGGTCAGCAGAATCAGCAGGATTTACCCTTCAATCTGCTGTGAGTTCATGATATTTCATGTGCAAAGTTGACATTTTGTGGAAATGTCATGGGGATGACTCAAATGGTTAGGTTTCACGTTTCAAACTCCAGGGAGCATGCATTTGTAAAAAACAAACACAGGAAAAAGGAGATCAAATGATGTTGTTCGGGACCAATGTTTTGGAAGGACCAACTTCGCCATGCTTAGTAAAGCATCTGTGATCAATTTTCAAATCTCTTCTGCTGGAAATCTATGCCCAAAGAGATGGAGGGAGAGTAGGTATGTAATGATGTCGTACATCGATTCAAATCGATTCAAACTGGTGACAATTTAAAATTTGATGCAAACAGCAGAGGGCACATAAAATAGATAGATAGAAAAGAAAGATACAATAGTTTTCAATAATTTGCTGCTGTATTGAAAAGAGCATAAGAGAAGAAAATTAAAAGAGAAAACAATACTGACAAATAAATGAAAAAGAAATAGGTCATTTGTCTGGAAAATGATTTTGTTTTAAAAATAAATCGTGATTAGAATGGTAACGTGAGTCGAGTGAATCGTTACATGCCTAAGGCCTGAGGTATTGAACTTAATGGTATATGGAATAGTTGTGTAAAAAGACAACCTACATACAGATATACTGCAACCTTCCTGTGTAAGAAAGTGCCGAATCCTGTCTGACACATACTGTAGCAAAGCCCTTCTGACAAACACTGGCCGTTGCCGTGGTAATACTAATGGGCACAGAGAGAACACCTCCCCAATCCCCCCCTCCTGTCTGTCTGTCATCCAATCTCTCCTCAGGGACGGACACACACACACACACACACACACACACACACACACACGTGTCTCCAGAGAGTGCAGTGCAGTCAACAATGGCCCAGGTAACTCTCCCACACCCCCCTCTGAGCCCATCGTGTCGACAGTGGAAAACAAGCCAAAGTCCCTGTAGGCATGACCCTGATTTAAACCAACCACCAGTCAGTCCTCTCAAGGAAGACATAGCTCATTACCTAAGCTCCAGCCATGGCTCTGCCAGCAGCATGTGTGGAGACAATCTACATGCAAAGCTAAATGAAGGCATAGGGATTATAGGAGTACAGGCAGAGGATCAAGGATGCAGCCTTATTTACAATAACACGTTTTCTTTTTGCTGTGGTGAAGCCAGCCTTAATTCGCCTCTTAATAACCGACCTCCACCACCGTGTTCAAATTCCTCCCGGGAGGCTTTTTGTGGTTTTGCTTTTCAAGAACGTCTCCCTGCATGCCGGCTGCACTGCAAATTAGCCTTTCAGAAAAATGCGCCTCAACCCTCTGGCCTCGGCTAGTAACACACTACGGTGTTTTTTTCCCCTTCTATAGCCACCCTGTCCCTTTCTGCTTCTATCTGCGAGTAATAACCTTCAACTAACCTTTGAACCAAGATATTTAAATCCTATGTTCATATCAATGAAGGAGTCAAGTCAGCCAATTATCTTTTATCTATGTACGACTGTACGTTGCTGTCAGAGTAAAGCAGTGGTGGAAAGTAACTAAGTACATTTACTTAAGTACTGTATGGTATTTGTACTTTACTTGAGTATTGTCAATTTCCAATACTTTTACTTCTACTTCACTACATCTCAGACTAGAGGCAAATATTGTACTTTTACTCCACTACTATTTGAAGCCTTTATAGTTACGACTTACGAGTTACTTTGTAGATTTGATTATTATTACAAAACATACATTAACAACTATACTGTACATTTTGCCCATTTGAAAATAGACGATCTACAAGCTCACAATGCGTTGCAATGCGACACATTGTGAGCTTCTCACAGATCTCCTATTTCCAAAAGGTTTTTACACATTTGAAAAGTTTAAAACTTTTACTTTTGGTATTTCAAGTACATTTTGATGCCAATACTTTTGTACTTTTACTCAAGTACATACTTTTACTTAAGTAAAACAAGTGAGTACATTTTCCACCACTGGAAAGAATGATAGAGAGATATAGAGAAAGCATATAAAGTGTGGGGGGGAGGAGAGAGAGTAGGCAAAAGGAGAGCGAGAGGAAAACAGAGACACAGCAGCCTGTGTGTGATGCTATCAGGAAGACACAAGGTGCGTGCGTGCGTGCGTGCGTGCGTGCGTGCGTGCGTGCGTGCTTGCATGCGGCTATCAGCAAAGATGAATAATTCAGTAATGAGTATAGGAGAGATCTGTCATAAAAACACTGCTTACATCCTGCCCTGTGGGTGTGTGTGTGTGTGTGTGTGTGTGTGTGTGTGTGTGTGTGTGTGTGCGTGTGTGTGCGCGTCTAATGGTGGCTTGCTGGAAGTCAGTGGAAGACAGCAACGAGGAGGATAAACATGACAAATTGGCAGCTCAATTAGCACGGCTGGGAGAACAGGGGTTCCTTCCTGGACTGGTTGGTGCACAGCACCACACACACAGCACCACACACACACACACAGCACCACACACACAGCCCACTGTGCCACAACATTATGACACATTCTACAGGCCTTTTCAGACCAAAAGCAGGTATAACACCTCATTTGTGTGACAGTGATTTAGAACCATGTAGTAGTAGAGGAGGATTGATCTTGAGGAAAAAAAATAACGTGTATGTGCTAAAGAAATTCCCACTAGTACTCATTAAAATTCAGAAGCACAGCTACAACCACCCCCCCCCCCCTCTCCCCCTCTTGTTGGCTCGCCTTCTGTTCCAGCATCACTTTGTGTTTCCTTAATTGTTGCCTCTTATTGGCTACATGTCTCCCAGGACCAGCCTCCTATTGGCTGGCTGCCTCCCAGGACCAGCTTCCTATTGGCTGGCTGCCTACCAGGACCAGCCTCCTATTGGCTGGCTGCCTCCCAGGACCAGCCTCCTATTGGCTGGCTGCCTACCAGGACCAGCCTCCTATTGGCTGGCTGCCTCCCAGGACCAGCCCATGATGATGAGGATGGCTTTGATTAATTCATAAACAACGTTGCATCTCTTGATTGAGATGAGAAACGATAAGCGATAGGGCGAGAGACGGAATGGAGAGGAACATCCGTTGTTCGTCAGAGGACGAGAGAGGTGAAGCCTAAATTAATATGCAGGTGATAGAACTGACAGATGTGACAGGAAAAGGCAGAGGATGAAGGTGTCAGCCTGTGTACATTTCGTCGACAAAAACTATGACCAGAAATGTTCGTCGACAGCCTTTTTTCACGGACCAATACTAAAAGAATAAAATATAAAAAAGCTAAGACACTAAGACATTATATATACAGATTTCATCGAAACTATAGACAAGACAAGTCAACTAAAGACAACAAAAACTAAATAAAAATATCTGATCAACAAGCTCACAATGAGCATTGCAAGCTTGTGTAGATCAGCTATTTTCAGCATGCAACCAAGTATCATTACAATCAGGTATTACGACGACGCCATCATGGCCCGTCAAAATATGTTTTGGCGATAAAATCAACTGTAGAATTAGTCAACTCAAATATTACAATATTTAGTTGACTAAACCTAGACTAAAACTACCGGTAATACTTTTCTCAGATGACTAAATTATGACTGAAACTAAATGGAATTTACTTTCAAAGGACTATGACTAAATGTGACAGAATCTAGGTGAAAGGTAAAGATGGATAAGAGGGATGAGCATTCCAGATGAAAAGCAAAAACCACCAGTGGTGGAAAAAGTACTCACGTTCTACTTAAATAAAAGTATCAATGCAATGTAGAAATACAATGTCAAGAATTCAAAATGTACTCGAGTACAAAAGTAAGTACCAAAAGTAGAAGTACTCATTAGGCAGAATGTTCCATTTCAAAGTTTTCAAATGGTATAACATGTCTACAAATCTTTTTGAAAATAGCAGATCTACAAGCTCATCGATCTACAATGCGTGCCATGCGACACATTGTGATCTTGTAGATCTGCTATCTTCAAATAGCCAAACTACGGCTGAAGTGGTTGTGTGTTGTGTGTGTGTTGTAATACCGTAATAATCTAAATCTAAAAAGTACCTGGACTAAGGTTTTAAAATAATTGTATGTAGTGGAGTAAAAGTTCCATATTTGCCTCTGAGATGCTCCATT
Source organism: Protomyctophum bolini (assembly GCF_963924005.1). NCBI lineage: Eukaryota > Metazoa > Chordata > Actinopteri > Myctophiformes > Myctophidae > Protomyctophum > Protomyctophum bolini. Next base: position 33,233,427 of record NC_137862.1, read on the forward strand.
AAAGTAAAAAAAAATAATCCTCAAAAGTGTACTTGAGTAAATGTACTTAGTTTACTTTACACAACTACTTTACAGTAGGCTCATCATAACGCTATCGTCTGCATGGGGCCTGGCCCGGTTCATCATAACGCTATCGTCTGCATGGGGCCTGGCCCGGTTCATCATAACGCTATCGTCTGCATGGGGCCTGGCTCATCATAACGCCATCGTCTGCATGGGGCCGGTCCGGCTCATCATAACGCTATCGTCTGCATGGGCCTGGTCCGGCTCATCATAACGCTATCGTCTGCATGGGCCTGGCCTGGCTCATCATAACGCTATCGTCTGCATGGGCCGGCCTGGCTCATCATAACGCCATCGTCTGCATGGGGCCGGTCCGGTTCATCATAACGCTATCGTCTGCATGGGCCTGGTCCGGCTCATCATAACGCTATCGTCTGCATGGGCCTGGCCTGGCTCATCATAACGCTATCGTCTGCATGGGCCTGGCCTGGCTCATCATAACGCTATCGTCTGCATGGGCCTGGCCTGGCTCATCATAACGCTATCGTCTGCATGGGGCCGGCCTGGCTCATCATAACGCTATCGTCTGCATGGGCCGGCCTGGCTCATCATAACGCTATCGTCTGCATGGGCCGGCCTGGCTCATCATAACGCTATCGTCTGCATGGGGCCGGCCCGGTTCATCATAACGCTATCGTCTGCATGGGGCGGCCTGGCTCATCATAACGCTATCGTCTGCATGGGCCGGCCTGGCTCATCATAACGCTATCGTCTGCATGGGGCGGCCTGGCTCATCATAACGCTATCGTCTGCATGGGCCTGGCCTGGCTCATCATAACGCTATCGTCTGCATGGGCCGGCCTGGCTCATCATAATGCCTCGGATCAGATCTCACAAGCTTTCCCAGCCCCTCTACTGGCTGAAGCCACTTGGGGGAGAGATGCAATATTGAAAAGCTTGGTGTCATTTGTAGTCCCTGACAGAGACCCACAGAGCCGGGCCAGACCAATCCAGATCTCATTTCCTCCCTGCTACATCAAGCAGCTGGTGCTCTGCCTGGGCCCAGAATGATTATTGGACATTGTTGCCACTGGGCTTATGCTACTGCTGTGTGTGTGCGTGTGCGTGTGCATGTGCGTGCGTGCGTGTGCATGCCTAAGAGAGAGAGAGAAACTCTTTGAAAGTCCAATGAAAGAAGAAAAAAACAGTGGTGGGTAAAAGTACTCACATTCTTTACTTAGTACTGCAAGTACTGCAATGTAGAAATACTTTGTTACAACTAAAAGTCCAGCATTCAACATTGTATTGGTATCAAATACTTTTACTATGCGTAAAAGTACTCATTGTGCAGAAATTCACAAGTTTTAAAATATACACATTTTTTTTTAATAGCCGATCTACAAGCTCACAATGTGTCGTATTATGAGACTCCAGTCATGACCCATACATGCAAATTGTGCTGTGACCTACAAATGGGTTCCGACCCACTGTTTGGGTATAGAGCAGATGGTGTTGTCAGTACTTCCATGAACTAGCATGTATATTTGGTTGTGCATTGTTGATCACATGAAACCCTGGCTGTAGACTGTGAATCAGATTTATTATTAATACATAATTATGTTATTTATTTAGCAGCCAATCCTATGTTCAAAACAGAAAGGTTGATATATAAAGATATGTTTATTAATTCAGGGCGGCCAAGGCTCACAACCTTAAGGCCAATATCCATGCAGCATCCATTAAGCCCTATCTTGTTTAGTGTTCTCACACGCACGCACGCACGCTTTCCCTCTGCATTTGTTTCTCAGCCTTTGAATTACACACAGACTAATTGACCAGCAGCCTGGTGCAGGATCCCTCCCCGGAGCGCGAGCACAGAGATGGAGGAGGCTGCTTAGGCAGAGTCGCAATGGGAGCAGGTTTAATGATGTGCTGAGCATCAGAAAATACCCTAATAGGCTGAGAAACTCCCTCCGTGTTTTTCCCCGCAAACAGCTTTCTCTCTTCCAAAACATATACAGTATGTTTCCTTTGGAACAGTACTATTAGATGATTACACTGGAAAAGTATAAATATCATTAAGACATATCCCTGCCTAATTAATTTAGAGGCCGTGGTGTGTGCTCATCTGGGGGGAAGAGAGATAGAGGGAAAATGCTAAAATAACTGTCTGAGCCAATGCAACATTCCATCTACTTGTTAATTTGCCCAGTACCCACTGGGAGAGGAGAAATAACCCAGAGTCAGAATATTTTGCTGTTAATAATAATATGGCTTTCTTTGTATAACTAGGCAAATAGCGAGTGTGATTTGCATACCGTGTTATGCTCTAAAATAGGAAACGCGGAAGGCCCAAAATGCATTTAAAAGACAACTACTGCAGTATGGTTTTTAATGGTTTTTAATGGTGTCTTTTATTTTTCTCACTTTAATGTGCTAATAAGGTTTCAGGCTCCTTTCTAGATTTTTTGTCCAATGCGTGCGTGAGCACACACACACACACACAAACACACTTCCAGTGCTATCCTCACCCATACCTTTTGTTGTCACCCGTCTCTTCTTTGAGATAGTCGCAGAGCCTCTCCCGAGAGCAGTTCTGTTCCCTGACTCAGTCTAACTGAACACCTGCACCTGCCTCTCTTCACAGTGATAGAAATGTGTGCGTGCTTGCTTGCGTGCGTGCGTACGTGCATGCTTGCGTGCATTTGTCCTTCTTGAGGTACACCTGCCCTAACCCTTTGACATGTGCAGCAGCACGGAATTCAGTAATTTGCCCCAGATCATGAATCACTTAATTCCTTATTATGAATGAATAGCCAACGTCTACAAGGGAGACATCTTGACTTATTATGAATGAATAGCCAACATCTAGGGGAGACATCTTGAAGAAGAACATTCTTCTTCTTCTTTCGTGTCATGATCAGATGTCCAGCTCAGAACATTGTGTAAATACTGTATGCAGGTGCACTGTATTTGTTGAAGATGAATGGATAATAATTATCCCGGTGGCCAAGCGGAATAGGACTAATTAGTCATTAGTGGCTTTGAAGCACCCAGAAGAACGCTCCACATCTGCATTTGGGCAACACATTTTGGTGCCCAAATGCTGAAGTCTTGAGCACCGAACAGGCGCACTAAGGTTTCAAACTGTAGACACATGTACACGCAGTAGCAATTTAACTCTTTGGTGCCAAGTACGAGATTTTCTGCCAGGTGAGTCAGTAGTTTACGACAGTACGCCCTCCTGGTGGGGGCTCCTCACTGCCAGGTGAGTCAGTAGTTTACGACAGTACGCCCTCCTGGTGGGGGCTCCTCACTGCCAGGTGAGTCAGTAGTTTACGACAGTACGCCCTCCTGGTGGGGGCTCCTCACTGCCAGGTGAGTCAGTAGTTTACGACAGTACGCCCTCCCAGTAGGGGCTCCTCACTGCCAGGTGAGTCAGTAGTTTACGACAGTACGCCCTCCCAGTAGGGGCTCCTCACTGCCAGGTGAGTTATAGGATACGACAGTACGTCCTCCCGGTGGGGGCTCCTCACTGCCAGGTGAGTTATATGATATGACAGTACGTCCTCCCGGTGGGGGCTCCTCACTGCCAGATGAGTTATAGGATATGACAGTACGTCCTCCCGGTGGGGGCTCCTCACTGCCAGGTGAGTTATATGATATGACAGTACGTCCTCCCGGTGAGGGCTCCTCACTGCCAGATGAGTTATAGGATACGACAGTACGTCCTCCCAGTGGGGGCTCCTCACTGCCAGGTGAGTTATAGGATATGACAGTATGTCCTCCCGGTGGGGGCTCCTCACTGCCAGGTGAGTTATATGATATGACAGTACGTCCTCCCGGTGAGGGCTCCTCACTGCCAGATGAGTTATAGGATACGACAGTACGTCCTCCCGGTGGGGGCTCCTCACAGGGAGAGTCAGTAGGATATGACAGTACGCCCTCCCGGTGGGGGCTCCTCACTGCCAGGTGAGTCAGTATAGGATACGACAGTACGCCCTCCCGGTGGGGGCTCCTCACTGCCAGGTGAGTCAGTATAGGATACGACAGCAGTGACAACACAGAAATGTGTGCCAATTCATTGGCATAACAACTAAATTGGGGACAGACACATCTCAGGTCAGCCACGGCTGTGAGGTGGCGTACTTAAGATATTGTGACTCTCAGTCTGTCTTGAGAGATTACCAACGTTTATTTCATTGTATTGATTTAATATATTAACAGTTTGCAAAAGAAAAGAAAAGTACAGGGATATTTCACTTAAAAATATATATATAATAAAAAATTAATTTAGTATTCAGATATTTGAAATTCCTTTTATCAGACACGCCCCCTTCCTATACTGACCCATTGTAACTTCAAACATCATTTTAACCATGACAGATTCATTGAGAACACCCGTCCCTGGTCCTGGTGACTGATTTCGTCCTTCTAATACGTGAGGGGGACATTTTTTTATTTGTATTTTTTTTTGTATATATTTTGTGAGCATTGTCAGCTTGTAGAATGTAGAATAATCAAAATGTACAAAATAACTAGTAACTAAAGCAGTCAGATAAATGTTAGTGGAGTAAATAGTACAATATTTGGATCCGAGATGTAGTGGAGTAGAAGTAAAAGTATTGGAAATTGGAAATACTCAAGAAAAGTACAAATGTCTCAAAATTAAGTACAGCAGGAAAATGCACTTGTATACTTTCAGAGTTGGGTGTAACTAGTTACTGTAACTACACTACTTTGGTCGGTAACGAGTAATAAAACAATTAATCACATTACAGAATCGGCATCAGGTCTTAATGGGTTAAAGGCAAGCCAAGAGAGGGAAAGTCCAATTAACTTGCAAAGTAGCCAAGTCAAATTATGTGTAGAATACTGACAGAAGAACAATCATATGCCACACACACACACACACACACACACACACACACACACGGTTTCCTATGCTTTTAATGAGACACATTTGAGTGTATCACTATTTCTCTTTCAAACACAGCAAGCAGACATAGCTCGGGTGGCATTTACTTTCTCTCCCTCAGGCTAGTCAGAGCGAGTTAGCATCTCGCCCCCGGTGTGTTCGTAATTCAAATGACAATGCTGTCTGTCTGTCTGTCTGTGGCGGTGACGCACCATGCATTATTCAGCACAATGTCTCAGTTTCTCACACAGCACATAATAATACTGAGATGTGCTACCAACAGTGGTGGAAAAAGTACTCAATTTCTTTTAAACTTTTGACTTAAGTAAAAGTATCAATACTACAATGTAGAACTACTCTGTTACAGGTACTGTACAAGACCGGAATTCAAAATTGAGTCGAGTACAAAAGTATGGGCATCATACTTCCAAAAGTAAATTATCATTATGCACAATGTGAAAATCAAATATATAACAATCTTTTATATCTATAAGCTCACAATGTGTCACATTGTGACACATTGTGAGCTTGGGTGCCCGGCCCGTTGCAGGGCTCTTGTTCAAACACCAAAATGCCCTGAACGAACATCAACACCTAATCTTTATGAAGGCCTAGTAATCAGAGATCCGGCATGCAAGTCAGGAATGATTCAAGTTGGGAATGCATGACCCTCCCGGTTATGAGATACACGTTTTACCCATTGTACCCACTGTCAGAGTACCATGATAGCGTTGAAAAGTTTGATTTATTCAGCTGTGTGCCGAAAATAGCGTGCCTCCGTCGGAGAAACAGAGTGTACCTTTTTTTAAACTGACTGCTATGAGTTCCACTATTCTGTCCTGACGTGCTATATATGTCACAGTACCAAAGGACAAATCTAAATATCATGCATCTTCAGTTGAGAATGTACAGTACATACAATACAGTACATTGTCGTGTTATTCCATCCATGTTTCATCTCTGTGATAATAACCCAGGAGTCCAGGAGGGAATTGTATTAAAGATAGCCTGCACCTTTGGCCCTCTAGAGGAATGTCCTTTATGTGGACATTAATAAATAGTTAAAATGTGTGTTTGTGTCTGTGCATGTGGAAACAAACAACAGGGAGATGCTTATCCACCTCCATAACAATGTGCTAATTCAGGAACATAAATCTTGTGTTCCTCAGAGAAACAGAAGCGCCAGGTGGTGGAGGTAGGAGAGTACTGACTACTAATGTCTCATCACGTAAACCAACCTTGGACGAGGAGGGCACACACACACACACACACACACACACACACACACACACACACACACACACACACACCTATAGCCAGGGCGCGGAAAGGAACTGTTTGGAATAACGTGTTCCTTCCACGTGCTAAGTCCTACTGGAGAAACTCCCATGATACAGTGATAAGAAGCAGCCTGCTCACTCCTCAATCATGCATTGAAGGAAGCATGAGCTCAGTTCAGGGCTCTCCCCAGGTTGGCAGAGGGAGAGTATAGCGCCCAGGATTACAGTTTAGGCAATCGTCACTGTGAAAAAATGGGTTTCAAAATCGTGGGAGTCAAAAGTCACTTGTTCTATTTATATTCCAAAAGCGTTCATATCAGATGCATGCCACATATAAAAAGGGGGTTCCTTTACTAATAAATGAACACGAGCGGTAGAAAATAAATAAATGTATTTCCTTCAAATCAGCCTTACATGAATCTTTTATGCGAATTTCAAATGAGCTGAAGCTCATCTTCAGAGACCTTGACTGTTTTACCACAGCCCTCTAAAATGCATGCCACCGCCGCCGATTTATAAATTGTATTAATAGCTTTTGCCACTGCGGAAGAAGGGAAGCAAAAATTGATGAAACAGCTTTGCTTCTCCATTTCTAGTCCATTGTTCTCTCCATCTCTGTTACTGCTGGTCCAGCAGGTCCCTCAGCCTCTCTCTCTCTCTCTCCCCCCCTACTGTAGAGTATTTTAGTGATTTTATAATTGGGCCCGGTCGACTCATTGTTATTCAAAACCCTGTAGAACCAATTAGCGGCAGACCTCAGCGACCTTCGTTTGCGACATAACAGAGATGACTAAAGACTCTAAAGTGAGGCAGCTAAGAGCGCGGGTCGCAATTTTCTTTAGTTCCTGATTAATAATTCTGTCAGGCCTATCACAGACATTAAAGAGAATGGCTAGTTTAAGGCCCCAGATTTTTCCTACCTTTTTTTTTTTACCTTTTGACGTTCACCACCCCCCCCCCCCCCCCCCCCCCCTTTTCTTTTTTAATTAATCTTTAATGACGGTCTGGCTTCAGTTCTTCCTCCCCGTTCTCTTGTCAGATAAATGTCGAGATAAAAGGATAATGAGGACTTTGCTGAGGCGCTCTAGTCTGTGTAGTCTGGGAGTTGACCTTCTGTCACCCTGGCACCAGGCAGATGGGCAGCGGGTCAGCAGCTAATGGAGCAGGGGGCACCCATTTAGATTGGGGGGGGGGGGTGCAGACACTTGGATCAGGGGAGGGAAGACATTTGGATCAGGGGATCACATCTCTGGCAGGGAACATATATGTTGAGGAACACGCTGGACATGCTCTCTCCCTACAACAGAACATGTATGTTGAGGAACACGCTAGGTGCATGTGTTTGGTCCGACATACTAAAAGTTTGACACCCTACCCAAAAACCTAATCTCACAGGAAGCTACGGGTTAGTTTTAACATGCCACGGTTTAGTTTTTAACATGCCACAGGTTCGTTTTTAACCTGCCACACATGTTGTGAGCCACGGGTGAGTTGTAACCAGCCATGCATGTCTGGAGCGACGTTGTTGTGGGACTAATTCATGCCTGTCCGACTGTTGTCTAACCAACGTATGCACCCCAGTCATGACTGTCATGCTCTCTACAACAAACAGAAGATGAACTCTCCCTGACCTTGTCAACAGTGAGTTAGTTCCACAGGCAGACGGAACAGGACGGAACAGAGGGAGGTCTTTGTTCACGAGGACACAAGTCAATATTGACAAATATCATCAGACAGTCCACAGTCAAAACAAATGTCCTAGAGAGACAATAACAGACAGAGCCAGATGTCATCATCACTCATGAGATAACACTGAAGTAGCACCTGTCATGATTGCACAGGACAACAGGACCGCCTGAGGACATCCATGGAAATATAGCTGGGAGACAGAGTGACACACAATGTCATGTGGGCATATATACAGTATGCATTGGACCAGAGTTCATTTTGACAGCAAATTTTGATGTAGTTTTAGTCTTTTGAATAAAATTTAATTTAGTTTTAGTCACATTTTAGTCATCTGAAAAGTGTTTTAGTTTTAGTCGACTATTAGATTTTAGTCAACTACATCTACAGTTGATTTTGTCCACACAAATGTATGTTGGCGGGCCTTGGTGGTGATTTATTGCATGCTGACAATAGTCGATCTACAAGCTCACAATGCGTTGCAGCGTAGAACTATACAAATTGAACCTTGAAATAGTAATACTGAAATCGTGATTTTCAGTTAGGGGATATTTCACTTTCATATAAAATAACATTGGTTATTGAAAAAAAGTAATGGGAAAAATCCCCCCCACCCCCATGTGATGGGGTCGTGATTTCTCCATTACTTTATCATTTATTTTTATATAGCTTTTTAATGTTTATTTTATATGAAAGCATCCCTTTACTAGCCCGAACGTCTCCCTATGGAGGTCGTCGCTGAACGTCCCACTGGAAGGAGACCCCCGGGCAGACCAAGGATCAGATGGAGGGATCATATCTCCAAAATGGTCTGGGAACGCCTCTGGATCCCCCAGAATGAAGTTACTAATGAGAGGTAAGTATGGAGCTCTCTGGTGGAGCCCTCGCAACCCGAATCCGGATAAAATGGTAAATGGTGCATTTATATAGCGCCTTTATCCAAGGCGCTTTACAGAGATTGTGCATTACATTCACACACCAATGTTGGAGGCATACATGCAAGGCACCAACCTGCACATGAGGAGCAATTAGGGGTTAAAATTCTTTCTCAAAGAGACTTCGACACAAACTCTGGGGGAGGCCGGGTTCAAACTGGAAACCTTGTGGTTTACATCCGGTCACTCTACCCCTGAGCCACTGCCGCCCGGATAAGCGGTTGAAGATGGATGGATGGATGGATCAATGGAATCCCTTTAATAAGCAGCAGCAATCCTTACATGAGATTATCTGCATGTGACATCTCATGTGAAATGATAGACAGCCAAACATGAGATTATCTTGTGACGTATAAGATGGTGATAGACAGCCAGAATGTCTAGCAGATTGCTCACACAACCTGAATGCCCTGAATTAAACTGCAGGAGTAATTGAGCCGCCTGACAGATGGGATATTACATTATTTATTTTTAATCACAATTGGCATAATATATGCAAAGATTAGAATCGAACGCTTGAGCTCTCTATAATTCACGCAGATGTTTGGTGAATGTGTACATGCGTGTTTGCATGTGCGCTCATGTGTGTGTGTGTGTGTGTGTGTGTGTGTGTGTGTGTGTGTGTGTGTGTGTGTGTGTGTGTGTGTGTGTGTGTAGAACGGTCTCTACTAAAATGCATATATTTTGACCACAGAAAAACTATTCTTGTACAATATGCATGTTAGTAAGGTTGTCACCACGTTATGAGCTTGTAGATCTGCTATTTTCAGCATGCAACCAAGTGTAAAATCAGCCATGATGACACCATCAAGGCACCGCCAAAATATGTTTTTGCAAAAAATAATCAACTATAGATTTAGTCCATTATCTTTACTCAGAAAACAGCCCTCCAGTCAGTCCATTATCTTTACTCACAATGAAATTGCTGTTCTACACACCAGACCAGACCATAAATACAATCCATTTAGGGTGCTAAACTAAAGGGCCACATCGCCCTGCTTAACGCTGCTAAACCATTATAAGGGGTCAAACATTCCTCTAATCAGCCTAAAGTGTTTCACTCTCTTGTGTAATAAATGTGGGATTATCTGACTGCCACTGCTACTTAATCTCACTAAACTGGCATAATTAACACATTCGAGGAGGTAAACAGATTCAATGTGACAGAGTTAAAACACGTACGAAAAATAATATCACTGGAAAGAATGTGTGTCAGACAGTGATTGACAGCAAATGTATATGTATATATATATATCACTCCACAGTGGCCTTGCCTTACTTTGCTTGGTTTTATTTAAAGTTGAGTGGCTTAAGTTAGGGGAGGGATAGTGAACAATTGGCAGGATGGGAAATGAGGTTTCTGCCTTTTTTATTGTCTGTGCGCATGCGTGCGTGCGTGCGTGCGTCATGAAGGGATGTTTGAGGGATATAGCTTTCACATAAACCCCCTGGGAGTTTCCTCAGTATCTCTCCTCAGACACAGATACTGTACAAGCACACAGACATACACACACACACACACACACACACACACACACACACACACACACACACACACACACTTACAGTAAGTGTAGCCTCCAGGGAGGTAGCTGTGGGGTGACTGAAGGTCAGACAGATATACTATTCCTCAATGCCAGTGGTGTAAAGTACTCAAGTACTGTACTATTTTTAGGTACCATTTTCTTTTCCAATTTTCTGTACTTTTACTTTTACAATTATATGAAAACCTTAGTTACTAGTTACTTTGTAGAGTTTGATGATTATTACAAAACATACATACCCACTTCAGCCCTACACCTACAGTATATACATTTGGCTTATTTTAATTATTTATTTATTATATGAAAATGTGAGACATTGAGATTGACAATGAGACATTCTGCATAATTCAACTTTTTGTATTTTAAGCACATTTTGATACCAATACTTTTGTACTTTTACTCAAATAAATATATTAGTAATAAAGTATTTACAGTTTGCAATATTGATATTTTTACTTAAGTAAAACACTTGAGTACTTTCGCACCACTGCTCGAGGCAAGCCACACAAAGCAGGCCATTACAAAGTGCAGTCGGTAGTAGCATCCTTGGAAGAGACCAGCTCAGTGGCCTTGTGGTTAGAGTGTCCATGTCGGCAAGCCATCTATAGTTGTAACACACTAACAGCCAAAAGAATCGCATCAGGTTTTTCCCACACAAGGCCCTGAGTCTCAATGTCGAGCCAACTGGAGGCAGCATACATTGACAGGGCTTGAAATTAACATCTTTACTTGGTAGCACTGGTGCTACCAAAGAAAATTTAAGGAACACCAATATGTAATCGATTTTATTTTGCATTCCTAAAAACAATATATACAATATTATAACAGCGTGGTTTACAAATAACATAATCAAAATTAGCTGTCAAAATGAACACTGCCACCTCTGTCTATTATAACATCGTGGTTTGCAAATAACATAAAAAATGATGAAAGTAGTTAAGAATGCTTGGTAGGCCTGCCACCAGTATTCAATATGCTGGAGCCAGAATTTAAAATGTAGACTCTCTGTCCCTCATCCACCCCAAAGAGACTGATCATCTCCAGATGAAAACCCTCTACAGTCTACACTGATTCCAGCCAATCACATCTTTTGTTTTGTTCACCTTCATCCACCTCATCAGTCATACTGGTGATGACGGTGTCCCCCTGCTCCACCTCGCGCGCCTCGTTAAGCTGTGGCTGGGCGTCCACATCCTGATCCGCAATCTCCTCCAACTCGGTGGGCAACCCGTCTTCGGGTAGCTGGTCGACGACTTCCCACTGAATCTGAATGTCCGCATGGAAGGGATTGTTGACTTGGAACCATCTCAATGCGAACACGATGCGTGCACGACAAACCCTGAAATCCTTGTGTGTGTTGATGCGACCCTGCTTCCGTACGAGTATGCGGGCAGCACGTGGAGTCCGAGGTAGCTTTTGAACGAAGGCATGCAAGTCCTGCTTGAAAGCAATGACGAGGTTTCGGTACCCGTACTGACCCCCGGTGCGCGGGTGACACACGTCCTCCAAGAAGCTGAGGCCCGAGAGCTCAGCGGGTACCTCAGTGTCCCGCTGCATCCCGTTGGCGGCGCTCCACTTCTTGGGCTCGCGCCTGTCCTGGTTACAGACGTCGTAGATGCCGCAGGCGTTGATCTTGAGGCCGAGATATCGGCAGTGGCAGCAGTCACACTCTTGAGGTTGCAGATTCTGCATCGGCAGCTAAGAACTTCTCCTGAGGCGTGGCGAAAGTGGCTGGTGGTGGCGTCGCTGCAGCTCTCTGTTCAGGCGGCGGTGGCAGGTGACGGTGTCCTCCATGAGTCTCTGACGGCGCCGCCGTCATTAGCGTTCCTATGGATGAGGCTCACACTACTGAATGGACATGCTCTGAACGGACGAGGAGACAATCCGCTGGCCACAAATAGTTACTCTAAAAAATATGACAAAAATTAACCCACTGAAAAGGTTCAAATGGTTTGTGGCCTGCAGTACAGCGTCACTCTGACCTTTGTGTTGAGATAGCAGAGTGACTTGTGGCTTTTCAAGAGGAAACGGTAATCTTGCAACGAGGGGTGCGCTGTGGCCTTCTGTCACACTGAAGTTTCACAAGAGGAAAGAAGAGAAACGAGGATGTTGCGGTCACACACAGAATGAAACGTCCACATGTTCAGCATAAGAGGAACAGAGTGAACAGAGTAAAGGCAGCAGTGGCTCAGCGGTAGCGTGGCCGGTAGAACGGCCGGATGCACCGCACGGTGTCCTGTTTGATCCCGGACTCCCCTAGAGGTAACGTTGAAGTGTCCTTGAGCAAGACATTGAATGCCTAATTGCTCCCAATGTGCAGGTTGGTGCCTTGCATGGTTTCCTCCGCCATCGGTGTATGAATATGTGTGTGAATGTAGATCCCCACAAGCGGTCAGGGCGGCTGTTCAGGGGAGGGAGGAGGTGGGGGGTGATAGCGTGTACCTCCACATGCGTTACGCCCCCCTAGTGAGACCTTTCACTGTCGGGTGGAAAGAAGATGTTGTCTTGACTTGACGTCCCGGGTATCAGAGAAGACCTGAGGCTTTCTTCACCCTCCCAATGACTGATTGAGGGGGTTAGCAGAGATGGGGTACTTGTAGAGAGGCTGCGGAATTGGGAATTGGCTTTACTAAATTGGGACTTGGAAGACTTTTGTCTTGAAGGGGCATGTTTTGCACAATAACATAGTCTTTTCATTATGTCTGCCCACGATCTCTGTGATTCATACAGTATGTTTGTTTACCTCAGTCACTGATACTATAAAATCAGATATTTTATTTTTTATACTGTTACCATACTGTTAAAACGGATATATATATATTTTTTTTAAGAATGGGTGAATATGCACAATCTATGTTGGGTATTATATAGGACACAGCGTGGTTACGATGACTCCACAGAGACTGGCCCATAGCACAGTGACAGGGCTCTAATAAGGTTGTGAAACACAAAGTTATGCTGACTCAAACTTATAGAGTTCTGCAAAATACAAACCGCCTCTAGCACTGAAACGGTCTAGTTAACACACTTTAACTTATATTAAGAAAGAGGCAGGAATTGTGAAAAGAGACAATCTACAAGCTCTTGACAATTTTCACAATCTGCAATCTGTTATTTTCACCATATGTACTGTATCTGTGGGAACAGAGCCAAACTAAATGCCTCAATTCCTACGATTCCGAGTTCTTGTCAGGGTCCCCAGTTCAAATATGATTATTTCTTAGGTGGGTTTTCCACCAAACCTAACCCCATGTAGTAAACTACATGACACTGTCCTGGTTTTCCACCAAACCAAAGCAGTAAACTACAAACCAGATGATGATCCAGAGGCTTGTTGTTGCTCCAGAGTGAAACGCGATGATGTGAAACTGTCTTGCAGCTTTGATGCAACAACTTGACAGGAATATTAAACCCTCTCAACCACATCCAACCTAATTACATCCTTGCTGGTGCAGGGATGTGATGTTTACATCTGTTGAATTTTAACTCTTATTTCCGTTTTTCCAACCACAAGGCTAGTGGTGTTCTGAGGAGCCTAAAAGCCCCCTCCCTCCCTGTGGTAGGGCCCTGAAGCAGTGCACCCCCCCCCTCCCTGTGGTAGGGCCCTGAAGCAGTGGTGGAAAAAGTACCCAAAGGTTTTACTAAAGTAAAACTATCAATACAGCAATGTAGAAATACGTCCGGAATTAAAAATGTACTTGAGTAAAAGAACAAAGGTATTGGCATTAAAATGTACTTAAAGTACCAAAAGTAAAAGTACTCCTTTTATAGAATGTCCAATTTCAAGTTTTCCTATTTATAAAATAAAATCTCTTTAAAATAGCAGCTCTACCGAGCTTGTTCAAATCAAGTGGTTAATGGATGTGTTAATAATAATCAAAATCTACAAAGTAACTAACATTTTCAAATTAATGTACTGTATAGTGTAGTAATTTAGTAAAAGTTAAATATTTTGTCTGCGATTTAGTGAAGTAAATGTATTGGAAATAAGTACAAATACCTCAAAATTGTACTTAAGTACATGCATGGGATGTAAATAGTTACTTTCCACCACTGCCCCTTCCCTCCCTGTGGTAGGGCCCTGAAACACGAGTCCCAAAGCCCCCCCACCCTTCCTTCCACAGCCAGACCACTTCTGCAGCCCACCATAAATCCTTAACGACAAACTCTATAAACTTCTTTGGGGTTTGAATATTTATGGATGGCTTGTGGTTCCCCAGGGTGCTGTTTTCTGTCTGGGGCTCAACGTGCTGCGAAAACCAAACCTCCTCTCTGGAGCAAAGCACTGCCCTGTTTATATACAACAGCTCTCCTTTTGAACAGATCCTCTCTGGAGCAAAGCACTGCCCTGTTTATATACAACAGCTCTCCTTTTGAACAGATCCTCTCTGGAGCAAAGCACTGCCCTGTTTATATACAACAGCTCTCCTTTTGAACAGATCCTCTCTGGAGCAAAGCACTGCCCTGTTTATATACAACAGCTCTCCTTTTGAACAGATCCTCTCTGGAGCAAAGCACTGCCCTGTTTATACACAACAGCTCTCCTTTTGAACAGATCCTCTCTGGAGCAAAGCACTGCCCTGTTTATACACAACAGCTCTCCTTTTGAACAGAGGGACAGAGCTGTATACAGCGGAGCCAGTGTTCTTTTCGTCGACTAAAAACTATGACAAAAAATGTTCGTCCACTACTGGACAAAAAAAACTAAAAATAAATAAATAAACACTATGTTATGATGACTAAAACTAAGACTAAATATGTCATCAACCAATAAAAACTAGGCTAAAATATTAGGGAGGGACTAGTGGAGAAGAGATAAAAGTCATTTTATGTTTGGTTGCGTGCAGGTGTTGCGCTCTGAAAATAGCAGATCTACAAGCTCACAACAACGTGTCGCAGCACTATTTTCGGCACACAGCAGAGTATGAATCAGGCATTTCAACAACATCACGGCCAGTCAAAATAGTCGACTAAATCAACTGTATATTTAGTCAACTAAAACTAGACTAAAACTAAAACATTTCAGATTACTAAAATATGACTAAAATGTAACAGAATTCTATTTCCCCAAATTCTACTACATTGGCAAGTGCCTTTCAGCACCCTTTCACACTATAATATTTCACATGTACAGTACTATTTGAAATAATGGTATCTCCACTGTTGTTTCTCTCTGAAGAGTATAAGAGGCCTAAGGGAATACACACCAGTCATGTCACCTGCCGGAAAAAATATATAATTAAGAAATAATAAGTAATTTCCAGCCCCTAACGAAAAATGTTTTTTTCTAAAATAGTAAGAGCAAAACAACATTACACAACTAGAAAAAGTGCCCCTCTGGGCACGTCTCCACCAGGATAGGAGAATCTTTGTAAAAATATCAAGTGGCATTTCTTCCTAAGCCTAGTGGGAATATGCTGGCACAGTTTCAGAGCAATCTGACGCTGTGTTAATGATTTGCACAAAACGGGACACTGAAAACTTTGGAAGCCAACCTTAGCCAATCAGGATTAGGGATATGGACAACAAGCTTATTGAGTACACGTTATCAATACACTTTGGGCTTATCAAGCCTGTTATCAAGCATAGTGGCCCATGACGTCATGTTTAAACAATCAAGACAAGAGGCGATCAAGAAATGTAATCATCCATGTTGGCACAAACATGTCGGTATATACCGGTAAGTGTATTGATACCTGCCAACCAGCGATGTCCGGGTAAACAAAATTACGCTTTTAAAGTGACGGTACGTATATTAACCAGTTCACAGTTTATTTAATATTTTTTTATTGGTAAAAAGGGCAATTGCCTTTGTATTTGAAGGCCCTAGTAAAAGATACTGGTTCTGTTAAGAATGTGTCTCCAGCTGTCTTTCCACAAAATATTAGAAAAGGTCAAATGTTTTTCCTTGGCCTCTAGGGAGTGTGAATATAAAGTTTTACACATATCGGTGCAGCTATAGGTGTAAACACAATGGGACAGTTATAGCGCCATCATGAGGCAAGTTTTCCTAGGCCTAAAATCTCCCTCAAATTGCACTCTACTTTAATGATTCGAGGCCTTTTGTTGAAAACGGACCACTCCTGCAAACTTTGGAAGGCAATATTAGCCAATGGGGATGGAATATGGGGAAGCGGACATGTCTGTGTTGATCACATCTGCCCCTCACGCCACACCACTGCACTGGTTCACCTGTTTCTCCAGAATATAGGACACTCATAGGATATACTGTAGGGCACTCATAGGATATAGGGCACTCATATAGGGTGTACCTTTACACAGACCCTGAGAGCAGCAAGCAAGCAAAATAAACAATGTTCTACTTCCACACTAGAATCGCAGTGTGATGCATCACTGGCAAAATGACACATACATACTCCCACACAGCTGAATTAACACTGGCCAAGATTTGTCTCGATCAGCAGAAAACACATTCATAATACTGACAAATGGAAAGGTGATAACATGAAAAGAAGGATGCTGTAAAAATGTACGTGTCTTTCCTTCCTACTCTGATGCCTGAGGCTTAAGAAACTTTACTGGATGAGATTGGGTGTCTGCCAAGGTTGTTAACCTCGAGGCATCTGCTGTAGCGCTGCGCTCGATGTTACAGCGATGAAATAATCACCACCACAGTGGCTGTGATGATGACAGTCTGGATTTATGACGACGACAACTGCTTCAGCACGCATCACAAATAGTAGAGGGGATACATACTAGAAATGTCTCTAAATGAAAATATTCAAAAAAGGTTCGTTGCCAGTAAATCTGGCTAAACCGCTGTCATTCCAAATAAAAGTGTCAATTCAGGCACAAAGAAATGGGTGAGGTTTCAGTCATGAGGACGTTTCTCAAGACATCTGAATCAGTGTCAGAGCTAAATACATCCCATAATTACAATGAGCACACACACACACACACACACACAAGTTCTAGGGAAGGTTCTGCCAGCCTCTTGTGTTAGTGAGTTGGAACTGAAGTCATCAGGGTGTTGTCTATGGAAATAGTTAGATCCTGCGTGGGGCAGGACTTACCTGGGAAGAAGAGAAGCTCTTGTCTTGGTTCAACTTGAGGTGGTGCGAAGACTTCCACTGCGAGATGTCAGCCAGACACATGGCGATGCGCTGTTCCACCTAAGTGGCAGAGAGAAACAGTTCAATGTCATCGGCATGATCAAAATGATCAGAAGACTTGAAGGCTCAGACTTGAAGGCATGATTAACTTTTGTCAAAGCTCAAGGTAACAATTACATAAATCAGACGCATATCTCAGGAACAGACAGGTGTACAATTTACAATTTAGGCATTTAGCAGACGCTTTTAATCTAGAGCGATTTACAGTAACAAGAACAAAATACACGGTATTCAATTACATAAAGATAGTCATCATGAATCATACGTAAGCTTAAGAACCTAACAGTGGAATATCTATATAATGAAACTACGTATATGTGTATACACTATAGAGTGCTATGTCTACATAAAGTGCTATATAAGTTACATAAATTGAGCTGTAGGGGGTTGAGGCTAGGGAAAGTGCTATGGGCTAAGATGGAGTCTGAAGAGGTGGGTTTTCAGACTACGGCGGAAGATTTCGAGTGAGTGAGTCTGCAGTTCTGATTGCAATGGAAAGTGCATTCCATAGTTTTGGAGCTAGAAGGGAGAAGAGAGTTTTTAGCGAAAGTAGTTCCAGCTTCCCTGCGTTGGCTGATGTGAGCGCATGGGAGGGTTTGTAGGGTGCGATGAGACTTGCAAGATATATGGGGTGCCATACAGTACCTTTGGTTGCTTTGAATGCCAGCATCAGAGTTTTGTACTCTGTGCGGGCAGCAACACGGAGCTAATGGAGGGAGCAGAGAATGTAAGAATTTTGGCTGGTTGAAAACCAGGCGAGCTGCGCCATAGAACAATTAAGAGATGCTTATGCGGGCTGGGTATGGACCCACTCTGCATTTAAAATGTATTATATAATGATTTTTTGCAACATAACATAGCATAAAGTCAAAAGTATAGACATCTGTGTTCACTCAAAAATGTTAAACATACAACACCTTATCATTTATAACTTGAGGGTTTTATCAGCTTCCAAGCACCTTTGAAATACCGTTCAATCTAAACAGTTTTCAGCACAATCTATAGAGACAATATCAAACATCTTGAGTGTCTTTGCTAACATAACATGAATAATGTATCATCGTTACCAAATTGCTGCCTCACTAACAAAAGATGCTTAAACAGCATAACTAAAGCTATACACTTTTCATGGCACTGCTGCTTGGATGATACAGCAGTTATCTTTGCAACAATAAAGTATCAATTCTTTGAGCAGATGTTTTGGACAGGTACATTTAGCCTACTACATTATGGCATTGTGGGCTGATTTAAATTTGATGTATTTGGGACTTAAATTAACAAAGCATGCCAAGAACACCGGACCTTGTTCTTCTCTCCACAACCCGCCTTTGCCAGAATGAGGGAACTCGTCTTTCTTTAATTTCATTTAATTTAATCCAGTAATTGAAAAAAAGATTTGAAAAAAAGATTTGAAAAAAAGATTTGAAAAAAATATATAAATGAAATTATATATTTTTTTGCTTTTACTCACACTCACTTAGACAGCTTATAGTATACGGATCTGATGTGCATGTGTGCACGCTTATTTGTCCTTTTGGCAGAGGCTTTTGTGTTGGTTCTGGACAACGGTGTATCCGACCGACTCAAAACCAGGCACCGCATGGTAGTGTGGAACGTGTTTGTAGAATTTGATAGATAGATAAAGTTCTTATTTTAATCAAAATACCCAATTACTGTAACTGAATGTCAAGTCTTCAGAATATACATGACACTGATTTACTACGACACGTATGGCATTGTATGACAATTGCAGACGACAATTAAAATGACAATCACTCAGTTAGTGTTGAGCAGGAAAAGGAATGGAAGATAGATTTCTGCATCATGACGACATCTTTAACTGCTCCCTATCAGAATGCTGCGACTTGCTGCCATCTGCCATCATGACTCCAGAGCATTTGAGGTGAGGAAACACAAAAGATACTGAGTGAAAGACAGAGAGAGAGAGAGAGAGAGAGAGAGAGAGAGAGAGAGAGGGGGGGGGGGGGGGGGGGGTAGAGTGAAAGGTAGAGAAAGAGGGACTTCAACAGGGTTCAGCAACGAGTATGTTATCATTGAACACTTGCTGGGTTTATGAGCGTGAAAGTGCCATAGTGGAAAGGACCATACATGTAGGCTCATCCAGCCATGCTTTATTCACACATGGTCAATGAAGAGAGTTAAATGGGCCTGCATGGGGCTGTTTTTCTCAGGAGAGCACACATGTGTCACTGCAGATCACAGAACACAAGGTCATGTCAGGAGGAACAGGAGCTGTGGTTAGAGCTCCATCATGCACAAATATGTCTGCTCTTATCATCGAAGATATAACCTAAGAGTGGTTCTCAACCTTGACTTGAGGGGGTTCCGGGTGGTACCCATGCTGCGAAATGATTGAGAACCAAATGGACCCTTATAGATCGTCAATTATTTTTAATCTGCTGTTATTTAATATACTTTTTACTTAATTATTACTTAATTTACAAGAAGTCTAGATACAATTAGAGAATGTAGAAGAATTGTTATCAACGTTTGCCTGTTCTCCCTCCTAATGGTACCAACATCAATTGGAATTGTAGACAAGTCTTGGGTCTGAGAGGCTAAATGTCATCAAATGGTGGTCAGACGGCTCAAATGCAGAATAAATAATGGACCTCGATGTGAAAACCACTGACCTAACACATTTTGTAAGAGACAGGAACTATGGTGGTATAGCCTCAAATGCCATGCCAAATGAAGAAAACATTCAAAGGGAACTGAAACTGCTATTCAACCTCACACGCACACGCACACACGCACACACACACACACACACGCACATGCACACACGTCTTGTTATGGGGCTGCATAACCACTTCCTCATGTTGCCAGAAGGAGAGGTCACAGGTCAGACAGGTCCTCTGACAGACAGAACAGCCTGCAATAACAAGAAGACTGATGCAACCAGACTACACTCTCTCACATTCTGTTCCTGTAACCAGTACATTGAAAACTGCATGCTCCTCTACTCTCTCACATTTACTGTATGGGTTCGGGTTGGGAAACGTTAAACGATTGCAGTTCCTTAACAATTCCCTCTGAAGAGTTAGGGTTCCAAATGGACCCTAACCATAACTCTGAGTGTTCAGGAACCAAATGGACCCGTAGGGTTCCATCTGTACACCCAAGTCCATGTGTAGTGTGTACACTCTCAGAGTTATGGTGGTTGGATCTGGTTGCTGAAATCCATTTGTACAATCAAGTCCATTTGGTTCCATTCGTACACTCAAGTCCATTTGGTTCCATTTGTATACTAAGAACCACTGTTGTAATTGTATAACAGAAGTCCACATACCAGCTCCGACAGTGTGATAAAGTTCTGGAAACGGTTCCAAATGTGAAGGAACCGATTCCTTCTGCATGGTTCCTGATCCCAACCCTTGTGTAAAAGGTCCTAGCTGACACACTGCTGGGAGCACCATGAATAAACTGGACATATTTCACATCAAACTGTTCATTTTGGTGAAGACTCATTCATGCAGGTTTATATGTTTGCTGGAAATAATTTTGAAAGGAAATTACATTGTGACGCGTTGTGAGCTTGTAGATCGGCTATTTTCAGCATGCAACCAAGTGTAAAATCATGCAGGCATTACGATGCCATCAAGGCCTGCCAAAATACACTTGAGCCGACAAAATCAACTGTAGATTTAGTAGGCTAAAATTAGACTACCAGTAAAACATGTCAGATGACTAAAATGACTATAGCACAGATGCTGTCTCTCTTACTACTAGTAATGCAGTTTCTTCTAGTACTAATACTGTCTACTACTGTCTACTACTACTTTCTTTTTGCAACTTGTGATTTTTATTCTCATTGCCGGGGTAAACAATACATTTAGCAAGCATAGCAAAGCATCATTAGGTTCTCAATACAAAATTCACATTGTCTCCCCAAAGAGACAGCAGCAACATTAAAAGTAACTATACTTAAAAGTAAATATATATATCATAAATAATAATAATAATGAACGGAAATGAAGGAAAAAAGAAAGAAAAAGGAAAGGAAAGAGGGGAAGGGGGCGTCCATCAATCAAAGAATGATAAATAGTAGATGCGAGTTACAGAACGTACCATACATATTTTTATAGACACTGTCACACAATGTGCATCTACCCACATATTGCACAATCATATATCACATTAAACATTCATAATCTCTTTGTAGAAATACATCTTGGTAATGTTAAATCTTGATGTGTGCAAAGGGCGTCCATTTCCTGATAAATTGCTCATTTTGTAGCCTCACCAAATAACTACAACTTATCGTCTCTACTGCTTACTATTATTACACAGCTTAGTTGAATGCTTGATTCTGATTGGTCAATCGCCAAATTCAGTGGTCTGTTATTTCTGGATAATGACGGCTCCGCTCTATAACAGATTGATGCCTAATCAAACCCTCTGAGCACCAGCTGCGCCCCGCTGATTCACTGCTGTTTCCAACATGACAGCCATGTAAACACACACACACACACACACACACACACACAATGTCATTTACAGCTAAACATTGCTCTCAAAATGTTTTTGAAAACATTTGAGCAAGGAATAGATGATGCAGTACCCGAAAATGGATACTATTTGATCAACTCACTTCCTTGTTTTCCGGCCAGCAAGACACTTTTTTGTTGCGTTTTGGGTCAATTTACTCATTTATGTATTAAAGTAGCCGCTTCGCGTTGGTGGTTAATCAACCTGACGTGATTTATCTATAAACAATGACCATTATTATCCCTTACTTAATGCCTCTCTGACAACAACGACCATCACCACCAGTTTACTACTACTACTACTATGTCACCTCACAACTCCTTACTTCCACATTTCATAAGCTACTGTATACCGTAGTTTATCAAAACTTCAGGAATTTCATTGTGGTGGAACCCAGAAAGTAATGTACATCACGATCACGAACATCAATTTCATGAAAATATAGCATAACGGGTCAACAAAAGACACGTTGCATCTTCTTCACTCCAAATTATCTTAAGTGTCACAGTTATGGTTTCAACACATCTTTCAGGAAAGAAGCTGGGAAGGTTGCACAATGATGTCTGATGACATCCTTAATCTAAAGTGAACAGAAAACACATTTAGCTGACAGTAGATCACTTCCCCATGTCTTCCAGCAAACCAGATCCAATCACAACCCTTACAGTCAGAGCCAGTGGTGTAAAAAGTACTGCAATGTAGAAATACAAGTAAAAGTCTGGAAATCCAAAAGTTTACAGGGCTGAAGTGGTTTTTTAATAAAAACAAAAAAATAATCTACAAAGTAACTAACTAAAGTTTTCAAATGAATTTAGTGGAGCAAAAGTACAATATTTTGATCCGAGATGTAGTGGAGAAAAACTATTGGAAATTGGAAATACTCAAGTGAAGTGCAAATACCTCAAAATTGTAGGCCTACATTATAAATGGTACATTTATATAGCACCTATATGTAGCACCTTTATCCAAGGCGCTTTACATTCACCCATTCATGTGCGCACATGCATACACCAATGGCAGAGGAAACCATGCAAGGCACCAACCTGCACACCAGGAGCAATTATGGAGTCTTGCTCAAGGAGGACACTTCGACACTAACTTTGGGGGAGCCCAGGATCGAACTGGGAACCTCACGGTTGCCATTATGGCTGTTCTACCGGACACTCTACCCCTGAGCCAATGCCACCGCTGTACTTAAGTACAGTGATTACGTCACTGGTCAGAGCAATGAGCTCACTCACTTAGATAGCAGATCTACAAGCTTGCATCTGCCATCATGATGGAGCATGAATCAGGCAGTGTGAACACACACACCCCCTTTGTTGTAGCAGACACCCTATGGTAGACACAGGAGTCAGGAGGACCCTCAACAATGATACATGTCTGCCCTCTGCTGGATGAAATGAAACGTGCAGGAATTAAAAGGAATAGTTGACCCAAAAATGTTGTTCTTATCTACTCATGCCATATTCCAGGTCAAAATCTGTTTAAGTCAATGGTGACCATTATTCATTTGACTCTGAGAATGTACAAATGTAACCAACTGGACCTATGGAGACAGCACATGAACATGATTTTCCTGTGTAGGTACACTTGCATCTAAACTAACCACACATCTAACTATAGAAATAACATGAAATCATTCAAGAAATCACACAAAGACAGGTGATTTCTGCCATATAGAGAGAACTATAATGTATTAGTTTTAATACATTATTAGTGTTGATTTTAACAGTACATTTTGATACATATTTTTAGTTAGGCCTATCTGAAAACACACATTTTAGTTATTTATTTGAACTATTAATTTCACACACACACACACACACACACACACACACACACACACACAGTCCTCCTCCACATTGAAAGCAGATGAGCCAAACATGCTGGCACATTTCTACCCTGAAGTGATTATAAGCAGTCCACTAAAGATGACCAAATGTTAAGCTCCCTTTCGAAGGAAAGGACAAAACGAATAAAGATGTCATCCCCATTTTATAGCCCGTTTACATCTTGTGAATTTCTGGACAGATAAAAGAGTTTTTGGTTTTATGTCTTTAATTGGATAGTGTGACAACAACACAGCCTTGTATAACTCACTGCCAGTCTAAAAAACACATTTCCATTGGACTATGAGAGAATCAGCTTCCATGCAATAACTTTTCCCCCTTTTATTATTATTATTTTTGAGGTGCGCTAGCTCCTCCTATATACAGGTTTAATGTTTGTTTTTAGTTCAATGTTTGTTTTAAAAACACCATTGACAATGAAGGGAAAATTTACGTCATCTTGTCCCCAACAACAAATCATAGCAACATGAGTTAGACTTAAATATATTAGCGCCCCTCACTTCACACGGGTGTGATTTTTATTTAAGGACCTTCTGTTACTGACTGTGCCACCGTGCCCGTTCTATGCAATAACTTGATGAAATAAAGACGACTTGGCTGAGATGGGGAAGTCAAGTCTGATTACAATTTAGTCATTTAGCAGCCAGACCCTCTTAATCCAGAGTGATTTACAGTAAGCAAGAACAAAAACATGGTAATACATCAAATACAAAAAATAGTCGTACGTCGTCGTCATATCATACGTAAGCTAAGAACCTAACAGTGGAATATCTATATAATGAAAATGTATACACTTACACTATAGAGTGCTATGTCTACATACAATGTTGTCTGAGTTTTACAAGTTGAGCCTTTGCATACGCCTGTAAGGTCGTCGAGGCTAGGGAAAGTGCTACAGCAAGTGCTATACGGGCTAAGATGGAGTCTGAAGAGGTGGGTTTTCAGACTATGACGGAAGATTGGGAGTGATGCTGCAGTTCTGAATACAATGAAAAGTACATTCCATAGTTTGAGCCAGAAGGGAGAAGAGTTTGGGACATGTGGAGCGTTGTCTCAGCATCTTTAGTGGGTACTTCCAGCTTTCCTGTGTTGGCTGATCTGAGCGCACGGGAGGGTTTACTTTGTACGGGTTTGATCAGACTTGCAAGATACGGGGGTGCTTTGAATGCCAGCATCAGATTTTGTACTCTGTGCGGAGTGTGCGGGCAGTGACCGGGAGCCAATGGAGGGAGCGGAGAAGGGGGGAGACTTGTGAGAATTTGAGCTAGTTGAAGACCAAGCGAGCTGCGGCATTCTAGATCAATTGAACAGGTGCACATGCCGGTAGGCCAGTAAGGAGGGAGTTACAATAGTCAAGTTTTGATATGACTGAGATAAGGAGCAGGGCTGATTCCTGGGATATATCTGATATATATTTTGATTCTAGAAAATTCAAGTCTGGAATAAGTACAAAATTAATGGTGAGACTAGTAGAACCGCTGCTCCTTCGCATGGAAAGGAGCCAGCTTAGGTAGTTCGGGCATCTGGTTAGGATGCCTCTCGGACGTCTCCCTAGGGAGGTCCTCGAGGCATGTCCCACTGGGAGGAGACCCCGGGGCAGACCAAGGCGCAGTTGGAGGAAACACATCGACTCACTGGCCTTCGAACGTCTCGGGATCCCCCAGGAGGAAGTCACTAATGTTGCTCTGGAGAGGGACGTCTGGAACACTCTGGGGGAGCTGTGGCCCCCGCAACCCGACTACGGATAAGCGGTTGAAGATGGATGGATGGATGGATGTAGCCTGGGAACCAGTTTCCAGAAATCAGTTTGAATTACATTTCGCTCACCCCAGAGGGTGACCAATCAGAGCCTACTATTCAAAATGAGGCATTTTTTGGGGGGAAATCTAAATTGTAACCGCCCCTTGGAAATAAATCTTCCAACGAAGTTCCAGATTAATATCTACGCAGTGATATTAGTCTGACCATGCCAGGCTAATCATCATGTACTTAAAGTATACCCAAACTAAAGTAGAAAGTACTCATTATGCAGGATTTTCAAATGTATACTATATGTAAAATATAAAATGTAGAACAATCTTTTGAAAAAAGCTGATCAACAAGCTCACAATGCGTCACATCACGAGTCTCATGACACATTGTGCGCTTGTAGTTTGGTTATTTTCAAATGGCCGAAATTAAATATACAGGGCTGAAGTGTTAATGTATATTTTGTAATAATAATGAAAATCTACAAAGTAACTGGTAACTAATGTTTGCAAATATTGTAGTGGAGTAAAAGTAAAATATTTTCCTGAGATGCAAAAGTACTGAAAATTGAAAATAGTCAAGTAACTGCCAGCCCTCCCCCACCTCCTGGCAGCTCCTCTTGCCAGGCTTTCTTCAAATTTGCTTCCCTTTTAAGTAGTCACAGAATATTCATCTTCACTACGATCGCACCTCAGACCGCTTATAATGAGAGCGCCATTTGAAGCACGCACACACGCACACACACACACACACACACAGTAGGCCAGATGGCATCATATCCGTCTTCCTTCTCTCTGTCCTCTGGTCTGGTCTCGCTATCTATGAACTGGTTTGGTCTGTTTGTCTGCGATTACTAAACCTTAACCACTCTTTATTTGTCTCCCTCCCATCCTTCTCCCTTCCTCTTTGCCTCTCTGTCTGGCTAATCCGGTCAAGACATCTTTGCCATCGTTGTTTCCCCCCGCTGTAATTGCTACCCACTTCCCCGTCACTAATAGGCCATTACTCAGGCGGGCCCAGCCAGACAGCCAGCTTGTGAGGGCTACATTTGGAGGGGGGGGGGGGGGGGGAGGGGGGGTCGTGATCATGAGGCCATGGCAGGGCCCCAGTCTCTTTCATTAGTCCCTGGAGGGCTTGTACTACTCTTGGCCCCAGGCTGGCCCCCTTTAATGTTTTTGCAGAGTTCCAAAAACACTTTGTTGCCTCAATAAAGTTCATTTATGGGATAATAAGGCTCTGGAGGACACATGGTGCTGATTTGACTTGGATGGATTCAGCATGGCGCTCACTTTCTTTCCCAATTTTTTTTTAAATCTGAGCTCTCTCTCTCTCTCTGGCCCTCTCTCTCTCTCTCTCTCTCTCTCTCTCCCTCTACTCATTTTAAAAAAAGTCTCCCTTCCTTCTTGTCTTTCTTTTCCTCCCTCCCTCCATCATCATTCCATTCTTCCTCTTTCTAACACGTTGGCAGTCTGAGTCTGATCCCAGGTTGACCTGGGGGTTTACACACCTGGGACTGGAGTAGAAGAGCGAGCAAGGGCGGAAGGCCTCCTCATTTCTCAAGATTTATTCCAGAGCTTTGGGGCGTGGGGGTGGGGTGGTTGGTGGTGGAGGTTGTGGTTGTGGGTAGATGGGAGGGAAGAAGAAATGATCAGAGGATTGAAAGCCCCCGAGCCCTAAAAACCCCCGTCACGAGGCACTCAACCTTTTACGTGCCAAGAGCAGTGGTGGAAAGTAATTAAGTACATTTACCTTACTGTACTTAAGTACAATTTAGAGGCATTTGTACTTTACTTGGGTATTTCCAATTTCCAACACTTTTACTTCTACTCCACTACATCTCAGAGGCAAATATTGTACTTTTACTCCACTATATTTATTTGAAAAATGTAGTTACCGGTATTAGTTACTTGCTATTAAGTAAAACCTGTGAGTACTTTTTTCCCACTACTGGCCAACAGTACACTGTGTGCAGCACTCCATCGAGTGGCCTCAGACGTTCGCCAGTATCAGAGGTGTGGAACTGCATAATATGAAAGACATGCTTTAAGACAGATATGCACACTTTAAAGTGGTTTCAGTCCACTGCCCAAAAATGCACGTGCGTGCACACACGCACATGCACACAGAGATTGGAAACAGGTCCAAACCACCCCTCTCCCCCCACTCCCCTCATCCTTTGGGTAATTACCCAGGGGGGCTTTACGTGAGTGTTGGCCTTCTTTCCTTGAAACACAATGCTAAACGGTTTCATCCGAGCTCAATGTTTTCCTTTTTAGCTCATTAGTACTTGGTTAACCGCTAATGCTCAGTGTATCTACAGTTGGCATTTTTTTCATTCCCTTTCATAGACGTACCAAGAAACAGATGTATCGAACAAACGACCACAGACCCCCCCCCCCCCCCCCCCCCCACCCCTTCTTCGCGCCCTCATCCTTTTCCCACTACTTTTTCCCTCCATATGAAAATACTCTCATACAGAAAATTGCCGCTGTTTCACATGTCTTGCCGTGGCACAGCACATGAGGCCTTGTATATGTGATTTAACGGGACAAGACTGTGGGCCGGTGCTGAAAACGCATAACCAAAAAAGTAACCAATACTGAATACTCAAGTACTGTACTTAAAACACCTTTTGTGCTAAGGACGTCTAATACAACCACGGGGTGCCTTGGACATGTATACTGTAGGTGTCTTTAGGTCCTTTATAATGATATAAAACAGTAATTATTTTTTTCTTTTTTGCTTGGAAAGTTTGAAAGTTATTTCTAATGGTTTGAGCCTCAATCACCACTCTGATATAACCAGGCCATGTCATTTCTTTCTGGACTTTGAAAGCAGTTTTAGCTGCAGTACCACAATGTCCTGAGGTGGTGGGGGTGCTGATATGCAGATTATTTAATATTTCAGTCATTATAATACTGATGCTAGATAAACACAGGTAATTGTTTCCATTCCATGCCAGCTTGGAAAATCAACAATGGTGGACATTGTAAACAAAGTGGAAATGCAAATTTGGAACTGAAGACTGAAGAAGAGGAGGAATTATACAAAGTAGGGTGACATTGATGACATCACGATGAGGACAAAATCAGTTGAGCTGTTCCTGAGAGCAATTTCCATTAAAACCTATATGATATGAAAGCCTGATTGTTCAAAATTGGTTATTTGTGGGGATATAAAACACATATGGGAGCCCCAAAAACACAAAATAAATTGAAAAAGTTGAATTTTATGTCATAGGTCCTTAAATGCTGGTAGAAGCATGGGCTAATATTTTTGAATGCATATGAAAAATCAACACTACTTTTGAACAAGAGCATAGTATGTGGGGTATTAAAGGCTGGTGAGGCAGACTGTCTGCTGACCTACTGGGTATATGGGATTTTAAAGAGCTTGGGATAATGTGGTGGTTGGGTGGGTGCGGTAAGATATCTTAACCTAAACGTCCACAGAGGTATAGTACTGTACTATGCGGTACTGATTATGGGCCTGGAAATGAGATTAAAGAAAATATCTCCCACCTAGAACATTGAATTGTATTTGCCATAAAGGCTGAGAACAGCTTATTCAGAGCAGACCACAAATAATGGCACCATAAAACCAAGGAAGAAAGGGGGGTGGGGGGGGACTGCCACTTGAAACCAGTGGGCTTTTTCTTAGAGCAATCAAATCCAGGACAAGTCTTGTATCAATTAGAGGATGCATTATAGGATGCGTGTGTGTGTGTGTGTGTGTGTGTGTGTGTGTGTGTGTGTGTGTGTGTGTACTGAAATACAGTACTGCTGTAATGTATTTCACTACTGTGTACGACCTGAAGACCAGAGTAACTAAGTAGTATTTCCAAATTGTTATACGTTTTAAACTCCACTACATCTCAGAGGCAAGCCAATTATACATTTACTGCACAGTCTCCACTATAGTTATTTGAAAAATTTAGTTACTAGTTACTTTGATTATGACTACAACATTAAAACATACATTTCAGCCGTATATAAACTTTGAATTTGAAATTAGCCGATCTACAAGCTCACAAGGTGTCGCGAACATTCTGCAATATGAGTTCTTATAGTTTCTACTTTTGGTAGTGTGTACATTACACAGTTTTACTTGTAACAGAGTATGTCTACAATGCCATTGATTTAATACTATGACATCGTGCATTTCCTGTCAGTCAGTCAGTCAGTCAGTTGTTTGGTTGGTCATGCCTTGTGACATCACATGATATCATCAGGGATGGAGATCCCCAATATCATCATTATTAAGCCTCTATATGGGAATGCCCATGGAGATCCCTGATATCATCAATATTGGGCCAGCAACTCTACATCTGACCTCAAACTGTTAGATCTCCATATATGGAGCAGACCTGTTCTGACATTCAATATGTTGATGTTTCCCCATCCATCCTTCCTCTTCGATGTCTCCCTTTTGACTGATACCTGTCCATTCAAACTCTAGAAGGGCCTGCTCCAAAGGTATTAGTGCAGCCGCACCCGGCAGCTGGCAAAACAAGACCCGGAAATTAAGGCCCGACTCTACCTGGGCCCTCATCAAACCCTGTACACTCAAACACTGCCCCTGCTGCCACCCTTAGATCTCCAAATATGGAGCTAACATGTTCTGATTATGTTGATCTGACCTCATCAAACCCTGTACACTCAAGACACCACGCTCCATATATGGCCAGTACAGAATTAATTCCATATGATGATCTGACCCCCCATGCCAAAGCAGTCTGCTGTCACTCAGGCGGATTCGTGCACGCGACCTTGAGGTTGCTTCTCGCCCTTAGGCGGCTTACTGGTACTATTACTTAAAGATGGTGATTTTTGTATTTTTTCCAGTTTTTCATGTGTTTATGAGGTAACAGTACTTCCTTAGACCCCTTGGTGTGGTTGTAATATGTGCACTGATGTCTTCCCTTTGTATTTCGGGTTTCTTTCTGGAGGCTGAAACATTGACAGTCAAACATGTCAATGAAAACTATTTATCATACAACAACTGTGGGTGCCGCTTCAGTTCACCCATCAGGCAAACCAGGCATACTTAAAGAACTGGTGGGCGGGCGTGTCCACATAAAAACGACATTTTAACAAATACTGTACACATTTTTAAATATAAATAATACCTGATGATCATGTTTTAGGGTGGGAAAAAAATCACGGCACTCCATCTTTAAGTAAAAACATTTGAGTACTTTTCCCCCCACTGCCTAGACCTCTCTGTCATGGGAGAAACATCTCTGAGCATCCGGTTACAAAGAGCTCTAATGAAAAATAAACCTTGAATCGGAATCGAAAAAAGCAACAGACAAATGAATTAAGGCAACGGCTCAAAGATAAAAGCAAGGACGGCGTTGCCAAAGAGGCTCTCGCTCTCATTCCTGGGTTGATTGTACTTAAAGTGAAACCACATGAACTAGCCGAGATGGGAGACGTATAGGGGACAGAAGGAAGAACTTAAAGTGTGAACGCTTTTTTTCACCCACAATCAAAGTGTATTTAGACCCCAAATATTTTGCCAAAATATGATACCACGGAACAATATTTGTATAGACCAGATTTCTCAATTGTATAACCAAATTTGACCGGTCCATTTGGTTACATTTGTACACGAGTTATAGCGGTCCTTGAAACGTTTAAATTGATATAAGCAGCAATGAAACAGAACAGTGGTAAAGTTAACATTCATATATCGGCCCACAAGAGAGAAATGTTAGCCTAACTGAGATTTGGTGTGTCTCCCGCATGCAGTAGGCAGATGATTCAATAAACTGTACCAGAAAGATCTGGTCACATTCGCTTCCATAGACGGCGCATATACCATAGCTACAATGGAAGAGCCCCCCTCCCATGACATCCTGGTTAAAATACTTAATCATTACTTCATTTAGAGAAAATAAAAATTGCAGTCAGAGGCTCCTTGAATTTGGTTTACACAGAATCTGGGACCCATTCCTTGCATATATCAACTCTCTGACTGAGATTTCCTTTTTATTTTATACAGAATGTATAGGGAAAACGCTATCTCAGCACACCCTACTACATGCATTTTCACTGCACCAGTAGTATCCAGAACTCTATAATTTAATATACAGCTCCATCTTGTGGGCAGTTTGAATCATTACAATTTTCTCTGAAAAAAGAATGCTTATGTTAAATTGCTTTAATTGTTAAGCTTTATACAAGTGAATCTGAATAATGGCTCATTGACTATACTAATTGGCATTCATGGAAGTTCAAATAGTTTCAAAATATCTTTCTCAGATACTAATATGTACACAGTTCATTACAATAATGAAAATGATTTTCTTATCTGAACATTTGACCTCCACCACGGAACCGAAATGGGGAATCCATTAGGGACTGGAATCGATAAGCATAATCGGAATTAGAATCAATATATTTGGCCACATAAGACAGTGCTATAGGGGTTGGGTATAGTTCTCATTGGGCCCGAAAATTAAGGCCCGGCTCTAACTGGGCCCTAAATGATCAGGCCCGAGGCCCGGCCTGGCCCGACTAATTAGCATAGACGTTAGGCCCGACCCGGCCCTAACATGTCGGCTCGGGCCTGGTCGGGTTTGTGCAGAATTTGAGAACTCTACACAGAGTAAAAGTGAAACGCCAGTCAGCACCATCTTCAAAATGGATAAATACACAAACAGACAGTACAGAACTATTATTTGTATTATTATAAACAAATTCAATATATATATAAAAAGAAAATCATGGAGCCTGAGGCCCCGCCATGATTTGAGTGTCAGCTGACAAAATAACATAAACATCAACAACATTCCCATTTCCCAAACACTGCAGGCTCAAGCTGAGCATGACAGCACCATCAAAATAAAAAACAATGGTCCTAGTCTGACAGAGCAAAGTTGACCATGGCTCAGCTGACACACTGACACACACACACACACACACACACACACGACCCTGCTTAAAAAAAACCCAGCAAAAACCAGCTTTGATGGTTGCTGGTTTTAGTTGGATTTATGTATTTGGTTAGCTGGTCAGATGGCTGGACAGACCAGCAAAGCCAAGCTGGTAGCTGGTCAAGTTAGTTAGATCAGTTCTCAATAACCTGTAATTGTGGGTGTCCCCAGACGACAGTGAATTAAGTGATAATGATCCATTATAATCTCCTTATAACACTGTATAATAAGAACTCATAGATTATGGACATGGTTTACCAGAGAGGAACTTATAGCCTCTCCTTTTTGAGTTTACGGAGCTATGTGTGTGGTAGCCCAAATTTTTTGATTCTCGTAGAGGTTTTTTTCGAGATTCGTCAGAATCGAAAAAAACCTCTACGAGAATCAAAAAATTTGGGCTATGTGTGTGGGTGCCTGGGTACGAAAATAGCATGGTTGTTTTTCACCACCTGTGCGCAACACATACACACACACACACACACACACACACACACACACACACGCACGATTTTGGGTGTGCCAGCACAGTACAGTGACAGTACAGTAGAGGGACCCCTACACGGTAACTCTGTCATTTCTCAACCGTTTCGGACGTGGGGTGGCTTACCAGAATCGGCCCGCGTTTCCTCTTGCTGAGAGTCAAGCATTCCCATGTAGACGTAGTGCATATTCTGGGCTATCTCACCTGTGTGTTGATTAGGGTCACACTTTACAATGTAGAACAGCTCCAATTCCAAACGTACAGGAAAATTCTCTTCCAAACAAATCACCTCCTCAGTTTTAATTCTCCTCACTGGATTCCAACGCACTGGTGGAAAAATATATGCAGGCCTGCTCATGCAGTTAGTGAATTGATGTACTCATGCTCCAACTCGAGCCACTTAATGATACAATAAAAAAACACCGGGTATAGTAGAGAGAGAGCGCTGGGAACCTGTCCTGGAGCGCTGCTGCCATGCTGTTGTTAGGACTCAAAGTCAGATGACTATAGTCCACTATAGACCACCGAGTACAGCGCATAGAGTATATATGAAACTCTATGGTACAGCGCCATGTTAGAGTCTAGAGATCCGGCTCTGCATTGTTTATTTGAGCTGTGACGTCAGCCACTTCCGTGTTCTAAGAAAGTTCCACGTCATATCTTTTCTTTGTTGTGGACACTTACATTAATAATTATACTCTAGTTGGAAGCATTAAGACCCATTTAACCCTCAATGGCTTCCCTTCTGACAAATAACGTTATTGTAAAAAATAATAAAAAAAAGATTCACGCAGTAGCTATTTTGTATTTACAATGAGTAGCGGACGGGACCGGATGTAACGTAGGCGGACTACAATATGACTACAAGAAAATCGCGCATAAAAACTCGCGGGCGTGTCACCGGAAAGAAGTGATGCCCCCCTCAAATACGGCGCAGACGTATCAAACAAACTCAATTGTTTTTGCATCTAGTCGAGGTCCATTATTCATTCAGTATTTGAGCCACGGACCACCATGTTACATTTAGACTCACAATGGTGATCAGTGGCTCAGATACTGAATGGACCTCGACTAGATGCAAAAACAATTCTGTTTTGTAAGAAGAAAACACACTCTACTCTCAGTCCTGGACGGGGAGGAGAACCCGGGCCCTAATGCGCGCAGGATCCGGAACAATTCTCTCTGTTTTACCCTTAGAGTATATAAGTTTTACCCCTGCCCTTATTGGCCGCCCAAAAGCATGCAGGCTCCCATTGGCCCGTGAGTTCCAACCTCTCGGCCAACGGGAGATTGCCCCTGTGTTTCGATCGCGTTGCCACGTCTGCTCATATCAAGCCTGGCTTCGTCAACTGAAAACGTTTTTATTTCGGGAATTTTTCTGATTTTATTTGACTTGATTATGTTGTTCTTATTTGCTTGTTGTACTGTCACCGTTTTAATTATGATTGATTTTATTGTGTCACTGTACAGCACTTTGTAACATTGTTAAGAAAGGTGCTTTATAAATAAAATTTACTTACTTACTTACACAAGGCAGGTCGCTGGTTTCCGTGGCAAAACATGGCAACGACCCAGTGCGTCTCACAATGTTGTGATTTCTCTGCATGCATGCAATTAAAATGAATGACCATTAGGTGTCGTCAATGCACAGCGTCTGATCAATAGTTGAAATGTCAATTTTGATTGATTGATTGATTGAAATATTTATTAACAGTTTGCAGAATTACAGTAGGCCTACATTTCAAGCACAAACTCAATACAAAGACTGTTAACTGTGGGTGGACGACCCAATTAAGCCTTACACTTGTTTACCAAAAGGGCATTGTTCAATTCATCAAAACATTTAGAGACAAACAAATAGACACTTAAATCAAATGTAAAATTCTACAGTGTAAAGACACCAATTTAATTATAAATGTCAATAAAGTTGAATATCTAAGAATATCAATTTAAAATGTATTATCCAATACAAATTTCCTTACCATTTTTAATGTTTTAGTTTTGTATTGCTATTTTTATTTGCTAATTGTAGATTGACCTACTTTTTGTTTCTGGCATTCCGCTGCTTGTTATTTTTTATTTTATTTTCATGTGAAGTACTTTGAGTTGCATTTTATGTATGAAATGTGCTATATAAATAAAGTTTACACCACTGACTGTCCCTCCATATAAAATAAAGGCGAAAGTCACCATAAAAAATTGATCAGTTACAATTCCAGACTATGAAGAATCATTTAATAAAGGAATACTTCCAGATTCAGTTAGATTAGCTACAATAATTGTGATATTAAATCAAGTAAACCTTCAACTGAATGCTCGTCATATGACATAACAGAGAGGAATGGGCCGGACCCTTCGCGCAGTCGACCGTACCCACTCGACTACTGGAACATGGCTTTAAAGAGTAGTTGCAAATGTAGTGAGCACTTACTATGAGACCTAGCAGATCATGTGACTGTGCGATGATATTCTCCTGTGGGTCGGCGGCGGTGTTGGTTACGACTGTTGGCCACCAGTTGTGATGCAACAGAGTTCGCTGTGACCGTTGTGAATTATGGGTGGCTCCCAGAGGTCCTTGATCCCCATGGGGTCCAACAGTGGTCATTGAAGCGTGCACACACAAATGCACATATGCACCTACACACGCACAGGCGCACATGCGTATGCACACCTGGACCTGTAAATGACAACACAAAAACTAAGGCACTGGTGTCGTACTTCTGGTTTACCGGAACGGGGTTCAACTCCCTGCAGTGCCCTGCTCAATGTGTTGTATTTACATGGTTCATTGGTCCATGGTCTCAGAGGTCATTGAGCGGCACGCTATAGAGCGTCGATTTGAAAAAAAGGTGAAAATCACGGAAAAGCGAGAGGCTATAGTCCATTGTGTCGGAGGACATACTTACACCTAGAAACCCCATTCAAACCTATTTAGGTTCATCTTACGGTGGACATGTTTGCCTGACAAGGAATCTTTGAAATGTTTCGTAGTTTTAGAAATATAGTGCTTTCAAATTTTAGAGGCAGATAGTGGCATTTCAAAAAATCACTTTCACCTAGAAACTCCAAAAAATGAAAAAAAAACGATGGATTATAGCCCATGTTTTTTTAAATTTTGAAAAAAAAAGTTATCCTCGTTTCTTATCATTTTGGACCCATATCGTACGGCATACTATAGCACGCCGTTTCTCATCATTTTTGAGGATTTGAAAAAAATGCGTTAAACGGCGTGCTATAGTATGTCGTACGATATGGGCTATAGCCCATGGTCCAAAATGATGAGAAACGAGGGACGCGTTGTGAGCTTGCAGACCAGAAGTATCTAGCTTAGCCTCACTGGGTGACCAGCTGACAGACAAACCAGCAAGACCAGCCTGGTAGACGAGTTTTTGTTGTTTTCAGCAGGGTTGCGTGGTATTTGGACAAAATCTGTAGGAGACTAGTAATATAAAAAACAGCCCAATGTGCACTAGGGCATCCAGGGAGTGTGCATGCAAAGTTTCACGGCGATCATTCAACAGAAATATTTATTCTATTGAGTAACTTCTCTTGTCAGGTACAGCTCTTCTTGTTTATTTGTAAAAGATCATGTCAGTATTATGTCAGTGTCGTGGTCAGTATCACTATCATGTCAGCCAACTTTTCTGATGCAAAACGGAGGTTAATTGTATGCCAGGCCCAAACCTGCCATGCAACTACAGTATGTTGAGACAAGAGTGGCCCAGCCAAGGGATGGGATAAATCTGCATACACATAGTGTCTTTTCCATTCATTCATTATACTCACAAACACCACACATATATTACTATAGCCACTGAGATTTATAGAACAGTGTACTGAACAAAATATTTACACATCCGCTGTTACAACAGCAGGGAAATAATAAGGCATGTTACAGAATAAGTGACAAAATACAATAAAATAATCTTGGTTGGAAAAAACAAACAAAGATATTGCATGTATGCACAGAGAACCTTAAACATCTGAATAGAAAGTAAAATTTGAGATCTCAACCAGCTCTCCAGCCGCTGACAGGATGCTGGACTGTTGCTCGATCCTGTAGTCCAGGCACCCTGTAAGGAGCTGGGGCAATCAAAAAGGACTGACTCAACAGAAAAGCATTTGATTCAAGTAAACACCCCTGGGGGCACAGGCTGATTTCAGTCAGCCACCTTGCCTCCATTCCTTATGCCTCAAACATCTTCCCTGCTCCTACAAAATCCAAGAAATATGGCCTTTCATTGACAGTGTCAGTGAGAACACAAAACACAAGCAAAATCTCCCTTTTACAACGTTCCGAAACGTCTGGGAACTGACAAAACCCAAGTCAACTCATTCACAAAAGACAGTACAGATTGTGCCAACATGAAATATTTGGTAACCTTATGTGCAACAATGCCCAAATGAATGGCATATAATTTCTAAACGGCAAAAAAATACACAAGAACAAACAAAACTAATCAGGGAAATGTTCCCAAACCTTTTCATAATTAGCCTGCAGACGCCCATTTGAAAAGATATGCTAATATAAGAGAAGATTTTTACGGCTTTAGCAGTAATTCTCAACTCGTTTAATTTCAACCCCCAGTTAGACATGCATTGGGCTACGGAGTACGGACACGCATTTAATGGCATTTCTATCTCTGGGACTCCAATTTATTGTGACCGGAGGTCGCAGATAACTATTAAACCATGCGTTTTTGTCACCTCACTCACAATCTCCGTCACTCTGACACGTCACCTAACTCCCCCCCCAGGTCATCGTGACGTCACGTGACATCAGTCCCCTGGCCTGCCCCAGGTGCCCAGGTCATCGTGACATCAGTCCCCTGGCCTGCCCCAAGGGGCCAGCTAGGCACTCCAATGTTGAAGCGCTGGGCCCTAGTGGTAAGAGGAAGGACTGCAGGCGGACCCGTGGATTCATGACGAGGAAACCCCGTGCAGCTGGGCTTTAACATTGAGCGCTCGGTTGCATTTCCGCATTGGACCACCAAAATGTGGTGGTCAGGCAAGCCCCCAGGTGCCCAGGTCATCGTGACATCACTTGAAAGGGTTCCATACATGGGCATTCCCAGCGGATACCCTAATTATTAGGGTATCCTAATCCTAATCCTACTACACATCCCTGATTTGTTATATCAGGGATGTGTAGTAGTTTTGGATTAAGTCTGATACGAACGAAAAACAACAAATATGGATGATATCATACTCACAAATAACATGAAAATAAGGCATTATTGCAGCTTGCTTTGCATTGGATTGAAGATTAATTTCAGTATTGTATAGGTTGCAAAATAACATAAGTCACTTGGTCAAGGCACTTAACAAACAATCAACTGTCAGCCCTCCAGTACTATTTCTCCTGTACAAGGAGGCTTTTGCCAGCAGGATAAATATAAAATATGGAAAATAAATAGAAAAAATAAACTAGTGTTAACAATTTAACACTTAAGTCTTACCAAAAGACCTACCCAAACTCACTTAGATTGTCATAAATTACAGCATATATGTACAAACATTCGGCCAACATCAAAGGCCAGATCCTGTCGTCTGCTCTCTCCTGATTATGTGGAGTGAATCAAAGGGTATCAAGGCAATAATATTGAAGGCACTGCCATCCATGTGGATTTGGCACACAATGTCAATAGGCAAAAACTCTTCTTTGGAGCATTTGTGTGGAAAAGAGTCTGTCAGCCACTGGTTACAAGGCTGTCTCGAAGATCACCAGGTTGCCTTCAGCTGTTGTTAAATGTCCATTAGCTGTACTAGGTCTAGATCTGTTTTCATAAGCCTGAAAATGAGATATGATTATTTGTCAGGTCTGTTTGAGCTTCATTACATGCTATACATTTCATATACCAATACTTTTTAAACGTTTAAAAAAGGATAATTACATTTGCACAATGTAAATGATTGCAGAAACAATGTGTGCACATGCATGTGATTGAGTGAGCCTCAGCACAGGGGGTGAACTGATACAAAGCATCGCCACAGGTCCAAACAGCATAGAAGTAGAGCTTGTTTTAGGGTTGGGGTTAACCCATTTTGGGCGGGAACCCCTTTTGGTGTTAGCTTGTAGGTCTGCTATTTTTGAAACATCGAAGAGCGACTGACATAGAAGACATTTTTAGAATCTGATCTCAGGTCAGAATGAAAACTGTCAGGATGTAGAAGACAATTTTAGAATCTGATCTCAGGTCAGAATGGATTAATTATCTCACCTGTTTGGCTGCCTCCATCAGAGCTGCTGCCTCCTGCTTGCCTGTCTGCTGCACCATCTTGTAGAAGATACCGTCCGGGTCTTGGAGCAGGACATGGGGCTCATCGTAAGCGTCGATCTGTCCCGCGTCCAGCACCTGCATGGGGACAATGTGTCAAAGACGGTTATCCTGCTTTATCTCAATGAACTATTCTGCTTCACCCAACGTGGATGCTGAATTCTGCCTTTGCTGAAACAGAGGACAGACATGACATGAACGCCAAACCAACAAAGACAGACTTTATTCTCATCTCTGCTCTTCTCATTGTGCTGTGTAGAGGGACTATATATTTTAAACATTTCAACATTCATCTGTTGTGGTAAACATTTTGTGTTA
Source organism: Protomyctophum bolini (assembly GCF_963924005.1). NCBI lineage: Eukaryota > Metazoa > Chordata > Actinopteri > Myctophiformes > Myctophidae > Protomyctophum > Protomyctophum bolini. Next base: position 33,273,057 of record NC_137862.1, read on the forward strand.
TTCCCCCACTGCTGTGGAGAAGAGGATCTCACCAAGATTCGATCGCTGTCTATGATTGTGTTGAGGCGGTGAGCGATGGTGAGCACGGTGCATTCCCTGAACTTGTCTCGTATGGTTTTCTGGATCAGTTCATCTGTCCTGCAGGACAGCAGAAAACACACACTTTCAGGAATCATGGCATCAACTGAATGGAAAAGACCAGCCGCCTGGTTGGCCAATAGTAATAGTGGACCCTCAGAGGTCCTTGACGTGGTTCCAGGGGGCCTCCGGCTAAATGCGTTATTAATATACATATATGTATCTATGTATACATATATATATGTAGCATCAACATCAGCGTAGCCACTTTAACCCAATTTTACACTCTGCGTATTTTAAATGTTTGACAATTTTTACAACAACTCTTCTCTTGCACAAGATCTTTTCAGATGAGGGACCGCAACACATTATAGTAGATATCTACAGTATGTGGGGGTCCTTCACATGAAAATGTTTGAGAACCAAGGGGCTAGATGGTATGCATGTGTGCATGTTTAAGTTAGTGGTACCTGGGGTCCACGTTGGCTGTGGCCTCGTCAATGATGAGGATGCGGTTCTTCCTCAGTACAGCTCTGGCCAGACACACCAGCTGCCTCTGACCCACGCTGAAGTTGGAGCCCGACTCGGCCAGCACAGTCTCCATCTTACCAGGCAGTTCCTCCACCACAGACTTCAACTGGACCTGAGATGGGGAGACACAATACAAATGGCTGCATGAAAAACCTTGAATGCTGCGTTCACACTAGCAGTGATAAATCTACAGAACGACCGTAATGTCGTTACCTACATTGCTGCCGAGTGTTGCTCAAGCAACAAAACAAAAAAATCACACCTGTGTGAACTGAGTGGTGCAACTCTGTATGGGGGTGCCCGGTGGGTCCTCGGAACTTCTGGACCCACAGGAACACGCACAGGGTGCCAGCCCGGTTCCGGCGAGCCGCCCCGCATCCGAAACAGTGTGGGGGAATTAGCATTTAGCAGACACCTCTCCCTCTCCATCTCTCTCTCTCTCTCTCTCTCTCTCGCTCTGTAATTAGTAAGCAACACTATCTCTCTCTCTCTCTATTCCTAGCACAAAAGCACCACTTTTGCCCCTACTGGTACTCTAAACATAGGGATGGACAGGTACGTGGACATAGGGACATTACGATTCCTTGGAGTGGTTGCACCACTCAAAAAAAAGTGTGAGAATGAGTGAAGCAATCAAGAAAGAAAACAGGACATGTGTACTGATCTGAACTGGCTTGAGAGAGCGTGATAATTATTGTCTTAAAGTGAACATGTATGTGAGAGACAGACAGAACGGAGAGGCACAATGTTAAAGGCAGTGTAAGTGATATTCATGTTTTTTTTTTCTTTTACGTATTGCTGCAGGAATTGTGGGGAGAGAGAAAGGGAGTGGAAGGGGTGAAACAAAAACATATGATTGACTCTTCACCACATAAATGTAGAGATGAAAATAGTTGAAGCTAGCTCAACTTATTTTGTAGCGCATCATGCCTATCAAGCAGCAAAAGCTGTTGGTATCAGTTTGTAGCTTCATGTTGCTACAGTAGATTCCATTGGAAATGACTTGTTGCTGTTGCTTTGCCGCTAGCATGCGTGAACAGAGAATTAAGCTTACCGGTAAGTTGTTTTCCATTTTAATTGCAACAAACAGTATACAGTATATTTATGCCTCCATCAATAATTAAAATAGGACTTAAAAACACAAAATGTCTTTTGAAAAACAAAAACAAATACTAAATTCTTAGTATTTGTTCACACTGGAAGGAACCCCTATTTGTCAGATACATCGAATGACCCAACATTCCTTAGTGAAAGTTGTTCCTTGCCCATGGGGTGTGTTTGTGTGTGTGTGTGTGTGTGTGTGTGTGTGTGTGTGTGTGTGTGTGTGTGTGTGTGTGTGTGTGTGTGTGTGTGACTGGCCTCTTGGAGAGCATTCCACAGGTCTTCATCAGAGTGCTGGTTGAAAGGGTCCAGGTTCTTCCTCATGGTCCCAGTAAACAGCACAGGATCCTGGAGAGCAGTCAATGAGAAAGTACACACTAGTACTAGTAAAAAGTATACACTAGTACAGTTTATTGTATGCATTGTTTTTGTATGCATGTGATAAAAAGGAACAAATCAGTTAATTAAATGAAAGGATTATTCCACTCCATTTCAACATAGTCCATTACATTATGTCCATGACAGATTTGAGATTTGCATAGGTCAAAAGCATGGTGCAAATTGCCCTGTACTTTAAATGTAATTTCTGCTTATAATTGATTAATAATAATGGTTAATATCTTATTTACCTAAGGCAGCATCTCATTATGCAGTTAGGGCATGGGACCACCTTCTACTACTAGTTGCATTCTGCACCACTATATACTTTGTCATATGATGAATAAAGTAGCTGATCTACTACTAAAGGAATTACTTTAAAAAGGTGACCAGTAAGACAAACTACTCACATGCAATTTCAGACCAGTTTCTCCATTGTGCTAATTCACCATCGATAAAACCAGACATGGTCGGAGATTAACTTCATACTGTACCTGAGGAATTATGGACATCTTCTGGCGTAGGTCATGGAGGCCGATGTCACTGGTGAGAATGCCATCGATGTTGATCTTGCCCTGCGGCTCTGCCAGGCGGAAGAGGGCCGACACCAGGGAGCTCTTCCCAGCACCCGTCCTTCCCACGATGCCAACCTAACCAACAAGAGGGAGCAAAGAATCCATGTCTGACTCAGTCCAGGTGTTCAAACAGATCACATAGCTGCTGTTTATTGAGGTTGAGGTGTCTTACCTTTTCTCTGGGTCGGAACATGGCCTTCATGTTTTTCAGGACCAGGGGGCCGTCGGTGCTGTAGGAGAAACTGACCCGGTCAAAGGTCACCATGCCTTGGCTGGGCCACTCGGGAGGAGGGCGCTTGTTGGTTTCCCAGGGTGCTTCGCTCTCCAGCTCTGTGTACTCCACCACTCTCTCCACTGACGTCATCTGCAGAGACAGGATGTAATGACCAGCAACTCTACTAGACTGCATCTCCACAACCCACATATATCGACTATACTGGTTGAGTTGCCTCCACAACCCACATATATCGACTTGTCTGCCAATGAATTATCTACACCCCCATTAGAGATAGAGATAATGGAAAACGTGTGTATGGTTTACTGAGGGCACAGCCACTTCATAATCTGCAACACGCTGAGAGCAAAGAAGACTCTGGGATCAATCCAGCCAGACTAGTTTTTACCTGCTTCCATCATCAGAATTTTACTGCAGTCAAATATATTTAAAGAAAATCCCTTGACGTTTGTGCCGCCTTTAACGTTCAGCCCATATTAAGTTTAAAAATACAGGTACGAGGAGTCATGCAACTCACAGCCCAAGCCCCATTGGAACCCAGTCTTACCATGTTCTCCACCTCTGCACTCTGCCGGACCCCCCACTGGAACATGCCCATGAGTGTGATGGAATAGGACAGAGCCAGGCCCACTGCTCCAGCCTCCAACTCTAACTCAACCAAGAGGAAGCATCAAGGCAATTTAAATACTCAATTTAAATGTAACCCAATTTCCAGGCCAATAATAACAATCATTCAACGCAATAATGAGTCTCTTAATACTATGTGCAATTCCCAAAGACAGGAAATGTAGCAAAAGTAAAGCAAGCATGGAATATATAATAATTCCATTCCACATTTCGTGCCAATTTATTTTGCTGCACCACGGTGTGAGCTTGTAGATCTGTTCTTTGTCACGTCACGGTACACATTAGGCTGCAATCACGCAGACCGTTCGGCGAAAAACTAATCATGTTACATATTTCGTGTAATCGCCAATGCAAAAACAATGCATATCCAAATATTTGTATTTATTACTTTGATAAATTACAGGACCCTTGATAAATTCCAAACCTTTTCCAGGACTGGAAAAAGCTTTTTCAAATTTCTAAATATTTCCAGGAATTTCATGATCATGCAAACCCTGTACTATACTACTGTAAGCTTCACATTGTATTTTTGACCACAAAGCAAATGGTTTGAATTCCCAGTTGGGGCATTTTTTTTTAAACTGCTGCTGTTCTGTGTTGCATGAAGGAAAAACAAATTAAAAACAATTATTAGTGTTGCAGATTTCCTTTTGAACACAATTTGTATACAACCCTAGGAGGGCCTGTGATGTGAACATGTGATTCCTACTGAAGCCAGGAAAACCACTTCAAGTAATAAATTGCTCACATACAGTCACCCTGCTCCGTACAAAAACATTGGAGAAAAATAAGTTTAAAAACTCACGGTCTTTGAGCAGTAGGGCACCGAAAGCGGTGGTGGTTACAAATATGGAGCAGATGGCGTCGAGCCGCATTGCAAACCAGCGAGACGTAGTCAGGAACAGGAACCACGCCTCTAGAAACAAGACATCAAAGATCACCATTACTTAGCAATAGTACAAAATGAAATATGATAATATGTTTTACCTCAATATGGATATTGTGATAACAATATAATATAATATTTACACCATGACAATTTAGTAATGCTCATAGAATAACTAAGTGGATAAAGGCAAATGGAAAAGCTAGAACTGAGATAAAATATCTCCAACATGGAAACCCTGAACAATATATAGCTTCTGTGATGACAACATTTATCAGGCATGTCTACAAAGACACATGTGAGACCATTTTTACATGAAACTCTTGAATGGAACACCGTAAGAAGCAGGGCTTGTGGAGTTGTGGACGTACCCGAGTGCAGGTCCTGATGGGCGTCGAAACTTTTCTGGAACCTCTCCTGGGCTCTGAAGGCTCTGATGGTCCACAGGCCCTGTAGAGACGAAGACAGGTGGGAGAAGACAGGACTCCGAGCTGCAGCGGGGGGACAGCCGGACAGGAGACACAAAGTAATGTTAACCCATTTTGACCTGGGAACGATTCTGCAAATGTCTTCTAAATCCCGACTGTTTTCTTGAAAAGGCGATGTTTTTCTATGTCAGTCGTTCTCAAACACTTTCATGTCACTTTTCACGATTCTTCAAAAATAGCAGACCTACAAGCTCGTAGCGCGCCACTTTTTTTTGTTTTGTTTTCCATGCAGGTTTTGCGTTTTCTTTTTCTTTATTGCACTGCAGGTTCCCTTGTAAACTTATATTTTGTATTATTCTTATTAAGGGACCAAGAAGACACGCAGTGACTTTGGTCACTTCTTGTATTTGTGTTTTTTTTTCTTCTCCTTCTCCTTCTTCTCCTTCTTCCGCCAAAAATAGCTGTTCTGACTGAACCGTGCAGTCGCTTTTTACGAAACTCGGTAATCTGGTAGAGGGCCATGCCAAACGGTGACCATGTGAAGCCCATGACCATTGGCCAAATGGTGGCGCTATAGCACTGAAAATGCAAACTTTGAACGTGCATATCTCATGAACCGTTTGACCGTTGGCAATGACACTTTGATACACATATTTGTCTCCTCATGGCGAACAACTTTCGTGTTCTGACTTTTGACCTCTGACCTTTAGATTACCCACCATTTTGAATTATATGAAAACCATTTAAAATCTATCTCCTCCCAGAATCTTTGATCAAAATGTACAAAAACGGCTACACTTGAACTTTGGACTTAAATGAACAAAAAATCGTAACAGATTTCTTTTAAGTGAAAAAATGAAGTTTTTATGAGCCAATGAAAGTTTCTGTTTTGTGAAACCTCTCATGCAACTAATACGTCTTCCAAATACGGTTGGCAGCTAATACCTATACTGCATGATGTTATTGTATAGAATGAGTCAGCTGACAGTGTCTGCTTAGCTCAGTCGGTAGAGCTCTTGCCTTTGGACCACAGGGTCACTGGTTCAAATCTGCGTAGCGACAACTCAGCCTGTGATTCTTATTTGTGCATGTCTATCTCTCTCTCTCTCTCTCTGACTCTCGGACATGACATCACAATAATAGAGATACTAGTAACTGTAATAAGTGTATTTAGTGTAATAGTGTAATAGTAGTGTAATAGTGTAATAATGTAACAGCAGTGTAATGGTGTAATAAGTAATAGTGTAATAGTAGTGCAATAGTGTAATAGTGTAATAAGTGTAGTAGTGTAATAGTGTAATAAGTCTAATAGTGTAATTAGTGTAATAAGTGCAATAGTGTAATAAGTGTAATCTAATTTAACATTTGTGGAGTTGGTCACCTGACCAAAAGCGGTTAACAAAACTGGTCGACATGTTCTGTTGCCCCAACACGGGCAGAAACAAGGCCTTTTAACCAGGCTACTTACACACACTACAACTCGCTTACAATTCGCAAACCTGGCAACACTGTTCCGTGTTCTCATAGGCCCTCCAGGCCCGCCCCCACAGCTACTTTTCAGTCTCACAATCGGCCATCTTGCTTTTTACTTCGATGCGCGAGTGGACATTTAATGCAAATACATTAATTATAGCTCCAGCAAGCAAACACAAACACCTCAACTCCATCTCATTGTGAATAAGAATTCCGAGGGGAAAAATAATTTTTGGAACGCCACTTTCACCCAGTATGAAGCTAAATGTGGAAGCCGTGTGTGTCACACCAACACTGGTGACCCAGAGAATCCTGTGCCGATTCTCAGGCATCTGGCCTGAGGCACTGCCTGCGAGTTGGCTCTGCGTGCGCTTTTTCCAACTCTCACTGATTTATCCAGCTCACACGTCAATCACAGTCAGCAGCTCTCAGCCTGCACACACACGCACGTCTGTCTTGCGCACACGCGCACACACACACACATACACACACACACACACACACACACACAGAGACACAGAATAGGCATGCAGGCTAAGGCGAGTGGCAATTTAATGCAAATAAATTATTTATAGGTCCAGCAAGCAAATCATGATGGTCTGTAGGTCACAATCACATTCCGATTTGAGGGGTTGTGTTTTGTATGACATTTTGGCCAGTAGTTTTATATCTATCTCAGCTTTTGCCTGATAGCACACATGCTAACAGTGCTGACCACAACGTTAGCAGCATTTGATGACAGCTTGCCATAGCAACGTACAGTGTGCGCAGACCTAACGTGAGCTTCTGGGACAGAAACTTGCGTTTTCATGACAGCAGCAGCTGCTGCACCCTGTGATAGATACTGTGCTAAAGATGCTAAAGCAACACAAAACAACATCCACACGCAAAACAAACCAGGGACCAGGGTTGCCACATATCGTGGATGTGAGAGTGAAACAAGCAACCAGGTCTATAAAAATGTTAATAGGCCAGTTCAAAGTAGGTAAATCAGAAATGGTCCGGAAATTAGTCTTAAAATAATCAATTATAGTGTTGACTGTCACACTTTGTTGTCTAATGTTGTTTCAGAGCAGTGGAACTCAAACATTTCCATGTCAAGGACTACCAATAGATAAACAAGTCCAAAGTAGCTTATAATGATCAGACTTGGCAACACTGTCTCTAGGTTGAACGTTCGACTTTACAAGCTCACACATATGAAATATGTTTTTTTTAATCTTCAAACTGAGACATATTTGATGATAATACTGTTAGCACAGTCATCATACTCCAAGAGCATACAAATGGAACCAAATGGACCCTGATTTTCCCAGAGAGCAAATGGTATCAAATGGGGGTCTGTGGCCTAATGCATTTCAAACTGGGGCTTCTTGCTATTATATTCTCTGCATATCTTATCAACTTGGGGTGAATATTTCACCACAATACTTTACTGAATATTTCACAAGAATATAACACAAGAGTCAAATGTACGGTCAAATGTAATCACAATATAGGCTACAGATGTACATATTTATGACACAGTAAAATGTCGAAAATTAGTGCTATCCCCCCCCCCCCACACACACACACACACACGACAGGCAAGGCTGTTGTTTGCATCGTTAGCAGGCAGCAGCTACCTTGCCACTGCTCTCTGTGACTGTAGTTGTTTCACCATGTTTGCGTATTTATGAGAAATAAAAAACACTTTCTGTTATTGCAACGACACTGGGATGAGCCCGGCGAAGCCGGGCGAAATTCTAGTAGTGTAATAAGTGTATTCTGTCTTCTCTCTCTCTCTCCACCCCCCTCTCTCTCTCTCTCTCTCTATCTGTCTCTCCACCCCCCCCCTCTCTCTCTCTCTCTCTCTCTCTCTCCACCCCCCCCCCTCTCTCTCTCTCCACCCCCTCTCTCTCTCTCTCCACCCCCTCTCTCTCTCTCTCCACCCCCTCTCTCTCTCTTTCTCTCTATCTCTCTCTCTCCACCCCCCTCTCTCTCTCTCTCTCTCTTTCTCTCTCTCTCTCTGTCTCTCTCTCTCCACCCTTCTCTCTCTCTCCCTCTCCTTGGTCCCGCCTTATCGCTGCTCGCAGCTATATTTGAGCTTGTAATGTATGCTATTTAGTGATCTATTCTATTAAGGATTGCACAACCCTATGGCTTATTACTCTTCTTCCACAATAACTTGTTTCTATTTTATATACATTATGCTAATAAACGAAACTAAACGAAACATCTGGGTTGAACTCCATTAAGATTACTGGAAAATGGCCCAGACGGCTGCTGTAGCCATCTGGGTACCTAGACTGCCAATGCTGCCTGACAGTGTGTTGCGGGTTCGACTCCCGATCCTGACGACCTTTGCTGCGTGCCACCCCCATCTCTCTCTCCCTATTTCCGTGTGTGTCTGCCATCTCTATAAAAAGGTATAAAAGCCAAAAACATATGTATGTCATTGTATGTATAATGTCACAGTATGATTGCAAAACCAGTCAGATTGAGAGGCACCGCCAGGCTAGGTGTCTTGCTGAGCATTGCAAAGTCACCTTCAGCCGACTCAGCGCCGTCTGAGTTGTCCCGATAGAATCATAAATCATTGTCCCCCTAGCCCTAGTCTCTGTACCTCGGAGACGTCATTTCTATTTTTGGCAGGGGGGGGGGGGGGTTTCAAATCTTACTGTAACAGACAATTTGACAGTATATTTTTATACAGGCAAATTGCAGCCTTTGTCACTCACTGGTTGCCTCAAGACGCTTGACATCTCTGGAGGTTTTCAGGAAGTAACGGCGGAGCCAGAGGAAGACACCGAGGAGAGGCAATACAGGAATGAGGATCCAGGGGATGACCGATGCCGACACAATGACCACCCCCATGATCTGCAGGAAGACCTACCCATGGGGAAAAAAACATATAACTATATATAACTTCCCTTCGATTCAAGGATTTTTGGCTGGGGACCCCCGGAAATGCTTTGGCCGTGTATCGCGACACCCCCTCCCCAAAAAAGCCTTTAATAAAAGTGGCTAATGCATACAGTAAGCAAGTATTAAAATGCACCTACGCGGTGCGGAACAACTGCCTTCATCAGGGTGACTGAGTCACCCTTTAAACTAGTTAAATAAAGGATGATTGAATGTGCAATGTGGCTGTTATTGTCTGGGCCACTAGATGGAGATACCTGAATGAAGTCCACAAATGTCCAAGGTAGGTTGGCGTCCAACAGGCCTATGTCCTTGGAAAACCTGTTAAGAACTCTTCCTGGAACACAAAACAAGAAAGACTTACTATAATAAAAAAATACTTTAATACACTTTACAGCATGGCTCCTAGGGGCTGTGTGTGTGTGTGTGTGTGTGTGTGTGTGTGTGTGTGTGTGTGTGTGTGTGTGTGTGTGTGTGTGTGTGTACTAAACTACGCTTCGTCATTATGTAATACTCGTTGTACCCATTGTCAGAGTAACCCTTATACCCATTGTGCCCAGAGTACTTGGCGGCCAGTCTATGACGTCAGTAGTACTATGACATCATATTGGTGACATCAGCGATGTCCATATGGGCATAAAAGGACACAGAAAGAGACTTTTGCTTACCTACTGGGTTGACATCAAAGAAGCGGACAGGTGTACGGAGTATACAATTGAACATGCGATGGTGAAGTGCCTGTGCACTTTTCACCAGGATGTTGAACAGCAGCAAACTCCTTATGAAGCCAAATATCAAGGTGGCTATAGTCAGACCTGAAAGAAGAAACAGACTGTCTATGTAAACGTCTGAAGTACTGTAGTCTGTAAAACCGTGTACAATTTTGGATGCCGATGTCATTATAGGCAAATAATGTCAAACATTGCAGAAATAGCAGATCTACAAGCTTGTAGCTCAACATTTTTTGCTGCACAACACCACTGTACGACAAAGTATAGATGGAGTTTGCATTGGTTAAAGCTTGGAGTGGTTAATGTTTTCACACATGAAAAACAATTGCCACATTGCAGCTGCTCTAAAGGTGCGTTCACACTTGGATGGTTAGAGCTGTGCGATTACATACAAAGTCAATGCAAAGACGAGAAGTTGCGCAAGCAGCAAGCGAGACGAACCGAGGCGAATATTTAAATTCAAGTCTGAACACACTTTATGCATTGTACAATGACAATAAAGTTGAGGTTTATTGAATAAGGATAAGTCATGTTATAATATCCTCACCTGCATAAATTCCCAGGTAGAAATCCAGGTCCAGCTCTTGAGTGACATTGTGGTTACTCCGTGTTAGTGTGATGTTGTTACTCCGTGTTGAGGAAATGTTAGCCATTTCAGCATCAAGCATGTCTTGCTCTTTAGCCCTATTGGGACAAAAAGGAAGACAAACGTCAATGCTGGAGGCAAATAACAATAAACTTAGAAAGCTCTGCCCGCCTGTCATTAAGTCTCATGGTTATGCTAATTAAAAGCACACTGCACCCATGGGGAGACAGTCATTCTTTACATTCATTTTCTTCCTTACCAGTAAGCAAGCCACCAGTCCTGAAGAATGAAGGATGCCTACATTAAAAAAAGAAAAGAAAAAAAAAGTAAGCATTTGACTCTGAACAGGATAACATACCACTTTTTCATATTGCTAAAACAATAATAAACTAGTAAAATGTATTGGTGCAGTGCAGCGCAGCAATGAGTCTGGGTCAGGCAGTGCCTGGGAAACAGTGGCCTCGATCTGAAACATGGATGCCGTCATACATTCCGAAATCTAAGGTCAAGAATGGGCGGAGAAGTTGCATCATCCTTGCATATTTAATTTGCTGCGTTTGCCTTCACACTGGCTGTGTCAAACCGCAGCAGGGAACCGCATCAGGGAATGTTAATGTGTTCAATTCATAAACTATGCAGTGAAATATATGGTGTTAAAAATATATACTTTGAGTAATAGTTAGTTTAGGACGTAAAGTGAGGATCGCTGCGTAATAATGCCTTCTCCTTCCTCCTCGTGTGCCAAATACCAACTTTTTCATCCCTCATTGGCAAATTATGGCCGTATATTTAATGTGAATGCATTCACAACTGCGGTGATCCGCACTCTGCTGCGTTTTGAAGCGAAGTGAAACCCCCGTTTTCTTGGCGAATCCTGATGCGCATCTAAGCCTATCAAGAAAGTGTAGCAACTCACAACATGGCGGCCGGCCACCATCCATTGAGTTCAATGGACTGGTGTCGCCATCTTGTGAGGTTCCGCCGATATTACTTTCAATGGTGTGACGTCACGTTCTCTTTCTGGATAGCCTACCTGAGCCAGAATGTTGATGACTATCATAAACAGCAGGATAAAGACATTGGCTCCAGCCCGTAGGTATTTGATATACAGGCTCATCCCGATGGTTCCCTCCGAGCGACTCTCCTCCACCAACGTTTGGACTGTCTCTGCCTGTGGGGAGAAAACCAGAGAGAAATTATAGATTAACCCAGTTGTGTGTAGAAACTAGTGCTGCACACACATTCAAGCTTCTAGTTTTAATAAGCAAAATCAATGATGAGATTTTGAAAGTATTCTAATATGCACTACACTGCAACTTTCAGTTGTAGGCACATTTATATTTAAATTATGTAGATACTTTACTTAAGTACTGGTACTGTTGCTCAGAGAAAACATGCAGTGTTTCCACTATGCATTCAGCAGTGACAAGTGGCACTGTTTTGTTCTTTTTTGTATAAAATGTTTGAAAATTGTGATATTCTAATATATGGGTGAATATTCTCAGTTTACAACGGCAAGTCTATTTGGCATAGTCCTACTGTCTCAATAGTTTGGGTTCCGTCTATTTGCACTAATATATTAAATAAATATAGGCTGATGTCAAATCAAGTCAACAATGGAGCAAACCAACATTAATCAGGATTATCATTTGCCGAAGACAAAAAGAGTCCCACAACTTCACTCCATATGCTTTAAGAAATAACAGATTTTCAAGGTATCTTCGTGTCACAATCCAACATGTTGATATCTTATAGATTATTTTTGTTCTTTTTGTCAAGCAAGCAACACCGTTGCATGATGGAGGATAAATTAAATTAAAGATTAACACAGACTGCCGATCCCGAGTTTCCCGAGATAATTCATTTAGTCTTTGCCTGCTAAACACGACTTTCCCAAGTTCCCAATGTTTGATTGAGCCTGGAGGGTGCTTTTGATAACTTGTGAGACATCATACATTTTCTGTGGCTTCCTTGTGACACGTCACAGGTTTGCATCACGTGACCAGAAAAAACAAAGTATCCCAGTGGAATATCCCGAATCCTATGGGACGACCTACCGCGATACGATCGGTTCATTTGCATTGACCTCAATTTCCCAGAAGCCCTAGCAGCCCACAGTATGTGTTGATTTCCGGTTTCGTCATCATAACATGAAGGTCTCGTCTCCAGCTCCACGGCAAAGACGGAGTTTCTTTTTAATTATTACAATACAGCAGATTAAACACATAAAACAAAAGGCGGAATGTCGTAGTAAGCGCCATTGAACCCTGGATTAAACAAATAGCGGCCGGCAAACTGTTAAAGGTTAGTGAAAAACACCCGCAGTCATAGGGGGTTAAAGATTAATTAATTACACAGTCAAAGTGAAATGAGCGTGCAAGGAAACACCTTAAAATAAACATTTGTATGATCCATCTTAATAATGAGAAGGAAAAAAACAGAAGTCTCGGTATTGCCCATATTTTGACTGGAGGCACCCAAGTTCTTATTTTGAGGGCAAAATATTGTTTGGGCGCGGATGAGATAAATATTCACCACCGTTGCTACAACTTAATCCTAGGAAAAACACTGATATGGCATTGTCAAGCCAAATGGAGGATCAAATATCAAGGTTACACCCTTTTGCTAATCAGTTTTTCGGTACTATGGGCCTGGCACTAATGTAAATGTGAATCCGATTGCACTTTAGAGAGTGAGGGAGAAAGAGAGAGCAAAAGAGGAGAGAGAGATTTATAAAATGTCTGATTGCCATACAGTACGCACCGGTAGCTCGGCTCCGTCTTTGACGGACTGTACGGAGGAGGACTGTGAGATCACGGAGTTCTGCGACAGGGTGCGCTTGCGCAGGGAGGCCTCCAGGGGATCCGCTTGCTCCTCTTCCTCCTCCTTCTTCAGCAGGGAGGTGAAATCAACGCCAGAGTGCTGCAGCTCCGAGTAGGTGCCCTGCGCCACCATGTGGCCCTGGTGAGCAGTGGTGGACAAAGTACGTTCAACCATAGTACTACTTGAGTTGACTCTCCAGTAGTATAGATACTCCTCGTCAAATGTTACTCTGTCAAATTATTATTTAGTCAAAGTATTCAAAAACTACATAATACAAAAAACTAAAAATATAATAATTGCTCACAGGCGGCACAATGCGACACGTTATGAGCTTGTACTGTATTGATACTATTTTGAAATACAGTTTAAGTGGTTACCGGTAATTCATAATTTTATTTTTCCCTTCCTAGAAATGTAGTGCAGTCAAAACTCAAGTAAAGTACAGATACTCTTATACTTATATGTACTTTAGTAACGCATGCAAAGCTATGCACAGAGGGAGGAATAAATGTAGGTATGCATCATAAAAACACCCTTGCACGTTCATCAGCACCCTGTCTTCTTCACATAAACCAGCAGACACCCTGCATAACTGGAGTGCATTTGTGTTTACACAAAGCTCTGAACATCTAAACTGTCTGACAGTGGCGTGCACAGACATTTAGAGGGGGAGGTGCTCAGGTGAAAAAAAGGGCATCTTGTGCAGCGTGTGGAACCGGCCGGTTGCCTTAAAGGGGAATTCCACTCATTTTCAACATTTTACTATGTCATTAACGCCCCGAAAAAATCAAAAGGGCACAGGGCAGGTGCTCTAGCACCACCTAGTGTCTATCTGTGCACGCCACTGCTGTCTGACCACACTGAGATTTAAAAATGTTTTTTATAAAAGTTCATGATAAAGAATTTAGAATCTGGGGCACCAACCTCCTTAAGAACCACAATCCGATTGGCCATCTGTAGGTACTGCAACTGGTGGGTGACCAAGATGCGGGGCTTGTTCTTCAGAATGCCACAGATACATCTGGACACACACACACACACACACACACACACACACACAGTAAACCAAGATGAGGGGCTTGTTCTTCAGAAGGCCACAGATGCATCTGAATGGACGCACGCACGCACAAAGATCTGCTATTTTCACCACAGGACACAGTCATCGTTGATTCGTTGGTCAAGTATGAATCAGAATAAATTCCTAACTATAAACCCAAAGCCTCACAAACAGTAAATCACTTTGTTCTGCTGTTCCATGGTAGTACATGGAAGGTTGTTATGTAAGAGGAAGACTGGGACCCGTTTTTCATTGTCTGTCTGACAGTGGCGGTGCCACTCCCCTTCCTGACTTCTTCCCAACAGAGCTGCGTTTCAACTCATAGCTCCCCTTCCTCTCACTGGAAACTGGTGTTTGATCTTGCATGTAGCATAGTGGGGTTGTAGCGGCGGTCATTGTCTTTAGCCAAACAAAGTTGTTCCTTTTACAAGCAAGATTGTTTATTTATTCTATCTATTCTGATCTATTCATGAGCCACGATTACAGTTATTGAATACAATTTTTTTTTAATGAATAAAATATATGGTAGAGTATGTGAATAACTTATACAATTGGGGTGGTTGTCGTTTGTTTCCCTGCTCTTCTATTGAGACATTTAAAGGTCATGTCTTTCACCTAGACAGGATCTGACACATTTTGACCTGACCTGGTCCCGATCCTGATGACCTGCTGCGTGTCACTCACGCTCTCTCTCCCCATTCCCATGTCTATCTACTGTACTGTATACTATCAATAAAGGCAGAAAAGGCCACAAAAATACAAAATAAAAGAAATATATATACAATGTATACAATGTATGTAAGTTACAGTACTGTACATAGTGCTGCACTTTAAGAATACAATCATCATTGTCGAACTAAAATCGAGAAGAAATTGCTCTAATAGAGCTGGGTGATATATTAATTTAACATTGATGTCTTGATGTGAGGTATCATCTGGTATGTTGATCATATTTATTGTGATATACTAGGTTAATTGTCTTTTCTTGATCTTAGAACTTTCAGAACAGGCTATGCATATTATATTCGTCAAATTCTTTGTGGTGCACATTATAAGGGTCTCTTAGGCATTTTGTTTAACACTCTCAGAGTTAAATTAAGCTGGATTTAACTTTGTACAAGTGTGTTGTGGTAATCCAACTACACATGACCTGACCTGACCTCGAAGATTTGTTGACAAGTCAGACCTGACGTAGGCAAAGTGACAACCATAACATCACATTATCTTATGAACTGGTTCAGTCACATGGTATAGGTTAAAACAGGTTAAAACTGGTGTTTATGCAGTGTGCACATATTATTTATTTATCACCAACTGTCATTAAGACATGTGAATCCCTTGACTCCTTCAAAACCGCTCTCAAAGGGCACCTACGGACGGTGCGAAACTGGCCCCTGTAAAATCTGAATTCCCCCACCCACCTTCTCCCCTCACTGTATATGTTTTCCTGTTTTTGGCTAATTGAAGTGTATATTTGTACGTCTCTAAATGTTATGATGAATTGAAAACAGTGGATCCTCTTGTAAACAAGTGTAATGCTTTATGGTGTCCGTCCACTCAGTTAACAGAGTTGTGCTTGAAATGTACTGTAATTCTGCAAACTGTTAAAAAATACTTCAATCAATCAATCATGAATCTACCTTCCCAGGCAACTTAAGGTTTCTGTAGTGTGTCCTACACTGACCTGGTTACCGAGTGATTCTGTTCAACTTAAGGTTTCTGTAGTGTGTCCTACACTGACCTGGTTACCGAGTGATTCTGTTCAACTTAAGGTTTCTGTAGTGTGTTCTACACTGACCTGGTTACCGAGTGATTCTGTTCAACTTAAGGTTTCTGTAGTGTGTTCTACACTGACCTGGTTACCGAGTGATTCTGTTCAACTTAAGGTTTCTGTAGTGTGTTCTACACTGACCTGGTTACCGAGTGATTCTGTTCAACTTAAGGTTTCTGTAGTGTGTCCTACACTGACCTGGTTACCGAGTGATTCTGTTCAACTTAAGGTTTCTGTAGTGTGTCCTACACTGACCTGGTTACCGAGTGATTCTGTTCAACTTAAGGTTTCTGTAGTGTGTTCTACACTGACCTGGTTACCGAGTGATTCTGTTCAACTTAAGGTTTCTGTAGTGTGTCCTACACTGACCTGGTTACCGAGTGATTCTGTTCAACTTAAGGTTTCTGTAGTGTGTTCTACACTGACCTGGTTACCGAGTGATTCTGTTCAACTTAAGGTTTCTGTAGTGTGTTCTACACTGACCTGGTTACCGAGTGATTCTGTTCAACTTAAGGTTTCTGTAGTGTGTCCTACACTGACCTGGTTACCGAGTGATTCTGTTCAACTTAAGGTTTCTGTAGTGTGTCCTACACTGACCTGGTTACCGAGTGATTCTGTTCAACTTAAGGTTTCTGTAGTGTGTTCTACACTGACCTGGTTACCGAGCGATTCTGGAGGCCATGAACTAGTCAGACTAAATAGTTGAGTTACTGGAAAGTCAGGAAATTCCCTTCAAAAGGTAAGACAAGGTGAGGTGGGAAACTGTGTGAGTTTCTGAAACTCATTAACTCACAACAGTGAGTGACATTGCCAGTAACCCATTTTGACCTGAGATCAGATTCTAAAAATGTCTTCTACATCCTGACAGTTTTCTGAAAAAGCTATGTTTCTGTCAGTCGTTCTTCGATTTTTCAAAAATAGCAGATAAAATCATTTTCGAGCTTGTAGATCTGCTATTTTTCAATAGTTAAAGCATAACACCAAAAGGGGTTCCCGCCCAAAAATGGGTTAATGTAGGTCAATTAAAGCAAATTAATCAATCCTACCCATAGCGCTATTGCCGTATAATGCGTAGATCAATGATAATTGGTTGCGCTTTTATATCGCTTTTGATTGATCGAGTCATAATGCTACTCACGTTAGCATCGGGTTGCTAGGTGTTTTTGTCATAACACTGGGTCGTGCTATCTTGGATCGTCGTCACCATAAACACCAATTCTATCCGTTTCTTTCAATCGCCTGTATCTCCTATTCCTTGTCCCAGATGGCATTTTTGGTCAAAACAAGGTTTTTCCACGGCAGGGAGCAGACAATGTGAAGCCCTCCACTGCACTGGGTTAGCTCCGTTTAATACACAGGACCTGAACACACATGGTCTAACTTCCTAGATCAACACCGGAAGTCTGGTAATGTGGCTTTTCAAAATAAGAGCTGGACTGGGAAAAATGCTGGCGTGAATTATATCATAATTTGTCAATAAATGCTAGCGCTGTAAGTGTTAACTAATAGTTATGACCATGAAAGTTCCCCAGTTGATTTCTTACACGAAGACAATGATTTATTGACAATTGTATAACACATTTTATGAAATTGTAAAAATATTACAAAAAATTGAAAATATGCAAAAGCCAGTACTGTGGAAGGGTTATCATAATATTAATTTACTTATATTGACAATTTAAGGTATGGTATTGCACACTCAATTCATAATTAACATCCAATTTTGGAAGTCTGGCTCATGGATTAAAAACTGGTTCTGAACTGAACCGGTTCCCAACCGATGGAAAAGGGGTCAAAGGGAGGTTCAGTCCCAAGCAGGTGCAGTAAGACTCTGAACCTCAACTCACTCTGAAGTGTCTGAATGAGCATGAGTCAGGTGTTGCAAATATCATGTGACATGGTTGAACTTACTGTTCAAACAAGTGTCTCCCAACCTCCGCATCCACAGCACTCAGAGGATCATCCAGAAGATAAATATCAGCATCCTGGTACACAGCTCTGTTAAGACATATTATAACATATTGCAAAATTATACTTGATTCATTCCCGCTGGGAAATAGTAAACTAATGGACTGTCAATATCCATAGATTGTATAGAGCACTTTTCAAAACAAAGGCTTTTTACCTGGCCAGGTTGACTCGAGCTTTCTGTCCCCCACTCAAGTTGGATCCTCTGTCTCCAAGCACTGTCAGGTCTCCGTCTGGAAGCAGCTCCATGTCCTGGAGATAATGATAATGATAATGAATTTATTTATACAACACATTTCAAGACATACCGTAGTCACTTTACATAACAGGGTAAAAAACAACAATAACGTTGTCACAGCTACAACAAGATATCATTGAATAACATCTTGCACAAAATGAAAGCATAGAGATTTTGTTGATCAGATTACATCGTCCTTCCTTTGGGATGGTGGCTTAAATTATGGTGACATTCCACAACCTCATTCAGTAGGTTATCTAGACCCTTTTGGGACCCTTGGTTACCTTTTCTGTATTTTGGACGGCGGTACTCTAGGGTCCCTTGAAAGTCAATCCACTCTCCAATATAGACCCAGCTGTACCACTGTCTGGTCACATACAAATATAACGTCGCTTGAGTGTGGAGTAGTAAAAAGTTGTAGTAAGGTTGAAATCTCTTTTTTGCAAGTAGAAATTAATCCGGGTGTTACAGGGTTAAATAGATTAAATAGAAAATACTTAACGGCAACGCTGATTAACGCCACTTCACACACGTTTCCGATGTCTCCTACTGCTACTTTTTGCATATTTGAAACATCTCATCCACACTCAAGCGACAATATATTTGTCCGTGACAAAACAGTGGTACAGCTGTGTCTATTGGAGAGTGAATTGGGGTTCACTCTCCCTTTCAAGGGGACCCTAGGGTACCGCCGTCCGAAGTACAGAAAAGGTAACCGAGGGTCCAGAAAAAGGCTGATGAAGGTCCTTCTTAAGGTCCTTAAGATAACCTGATGAAAGTCTACGGTAATTGACAGAAACGTTGCATTCCCATTAAATCCTTTTCTTGCATTTGAAGACAGAATGTGGTACTTTTTTCTTTCATTAGGTAGAGGCCCTCGTCTGGTCTTCTCCTACGCAACTGTCGTTTGTTTACGAAATAAAAGGAGTGATCAGCATACCCCCGCCCCTACACTCACATTAAAAAATAAATAAAAGTGTCTCTCACCCTCTTGAGTGCACAGGCCTTGATGACCTTCTCATACTTCTGGGGGTTTAGCTCTTTGCCAAACAGGATGTTGCTGCGGATGGTTCCGGGGAAAACCCAGGGCTGCTGGGAGGCGTAGGTCAACTGACCATTGACCTTCAGCATCCCTTTGCTGTGTGGCAGCTCTCCCAGGATGGCGCTCAGCAGGGAGGACTGGGGTTTGCAGGTAGGCAAGGGAGAGTTGGGAGTTAAGAAGGTATATATACAGTAGGAGAAGGCCTCTCTGAAGATCATCACATTAGCTTTTAATGTAATTAATCTGTGATCAATTCAAGTTCAAGAGTGGAGACCACCCTCTACTTATCACGGACCACTCACCGTTCGCAATCACCATAACAACTATACCTGCCTTCACTTATCAGAGCCAATCCGCAATCACCACAGTATAAACTAGAACTGCACTCTGTCGAGTGCCTACTTGCTTGTTGCACCCAAGTAGGCCATAAATGTTATGTAAATGGCCTACTAGTGCGAAAACAGAGCGTGCAAGTACTGTCGACTGCTACAAACGTTCTCAGCCTCTCTGTGAAAGAACGTTTGCAATATTGAATTATTAGGTTTAGCTCGTTCCTACGTACCTAGTGTTTGGAGGTAAAAAAGTAATATTTAGAAGTATGGTAAAAGCTTCTACCTAAAAGAAATACAGTCCCATCGATTTAGAAGTGTCACATACATGTATACATAGGATTACATACATGTACAGGTATACATAGGATTACATACATGTATACATAGGACTTCTCGGTCCTGCCGAACAGAGTACTTGCATGCTCTGCTTGCGCAAGTAATAAATACACCTGTGAATTGTTTGACTTACTCGTTTGTACTGCTTAACATCCTCCTCCACCCCAACCGCCTCCTTCCTCCTCGATTGTCACTCTTCCTCCTTCTGTGTCTAATTCTCCAGGAACCCATGGGGGGCAGTGACGGAGCGACTGCTACCCGAGTAGAGCAGCGTCAGCGATAGCCGTCAGCTCCTGAGACCAAGGGCCCTAACGTATGCCATGCCTTACCCATATAGCGGGTTAAGAACCTTCCACTATCCGTAAATGGTATCTTGCGGCCACACAAACCACTATTCATTTTGCCGACTCGTATATTTGCGGGTGGTTTGTCCGTGGGCGTGTTGATGCGCTTTCCTTGAAATGACTCTTAATTCTACACAAACATATGTGCTTGTAATTTTACAATAATAGAGTGTCAATTCCTTGTGTCCATTGTGTTTATATACCGGTAATTGTCTTTAATGGATCACAATAATAAAATTCCCCATATACTTATATATAAGTATGCCACATGCCATCGTGGACAATGGCATGTGGCACAGTGATTGGTTTCATTATTGTAACGCCCAAACCACACATATACATAATGTAACAGGTAGTGTACAGTAGGTATTTTAGGGATTTAGGCTAGGGTATAAGATAGCAATTCTTACGGGGGAAAGCTTCTTACGCAATGCTAAATCCCCAAATTACGGATTTAGTGCCTCTGACACAAGATAGGGCCCCAAGGCCATATTGTCGTCTGTGCCTTACCCCTTATCCCTAAACTTCTCCGCCATTCTTTTTTAAACTATTTTTGAAAAACATTTTTGAATAGTTCAAATAGCCGATCTGCAACCTCACAACGTGTCCATGTTTTTCCATGAAATTATTTTTAGGGATAAGGGGTAAGGCACTGACGAAAAATAGGTATGCCCCCACCCTGAGTCTCACACTACTATGGGTTCCTCATCCCAATTCACATTCATCTAATTTCATTCAATAAATTGTTGGTCTGGTCTGGTGTGGTCTCTTACTCGTGAATGTACATTTGGGAACTGAACATCCGTTTCTAGCCCTCTCATACTGTATACACTCAGCCAACATCGTTGAGTGGGAATTTACAAAGCGAGCGACTACTGACCTTCCCTGCCCCCACTGGCCCAATCACAGCCAGGAGCTGCTGTGGCTTTACGGAGAGGGAGACGTTCTGTAGAGATGGCGAGTCCAGGCTCTGCACAAGTATACATGCATGGAATAAAGCAAAATAAATCTCATGAATGAAATTGTAATGATGATGTTTTATGTATTATCATTCTAAACCTATTGTTGCTGCTGTTCCACACAACATCCGACCAGTTGAACAAATCACAGATTTTAGGCATTACCCTCTTTGCTTTTATGACATCTCTGAGACCATTCATGTTTCTGGAAGATGCTTCTAAACTTGTATGCTATTGCTAGTTTGATCACTTAGTTCAAATACTCTTTCATCTTAAAATAACTAATGACCGAAAATAGCTGATCTACAAGCTTGTAGATCTGCTATTTTCGGTGCTTTCACAGAAGACACACTGGCTTCTATGGAATCCAAATGACTGAAATCTGCCGTGACGACTGAGAACTTTAATCCACAGGTATGGGTAGGAGGTGGAAACAGAAAAGCCTGATGTATACGCTGTCGTACGATGGTGCAACTTCCCATCTACAAGCTAACAACGTGTCAACGCATTGCATCGTGATAAGTTGATGCATTGTCAGTTTGTAGATCAGCTGACACCGGTGTTAACATTTGATGGGATATAACAAACTACACAGGATCTCACACAGCTTTTATACAATAAGGACCGGTCAATGATTCACCACACATGCAGGTACTGTATCAAAGTCCAACAATATCAAAAAGCTACAGGCCAATATATGTCCAGTTGGCTAGTGCAGATATGCGTGTGTGAGTGAATGAATGAATTAATTAATTAATTAATTAACGAATTAATGAATGGATTATTTTTTTTTAATTTTCGTGTCTTGACATAAAAGACGCGTCCGTCTGACTCCGTCCCTTACGTGATTATCAGACACCAAAAACATAACTAAACTAAATCACATTTTCTTCCTGAACTTCCTGTGTGGAGATGTGGATAACACCCAATAGCATTTTGTTCCACTGAGATGTAATTTGCCAGACCTTGTCCCAGTAGCAGATCAGATCTTGGATCTCAACAGACCTTGTCCCAGTAGCAGATCAGATCTTGGATCTCAACAGATGCCTCCTTCTTCTCCTCTGATGGCAGTGAATCACTGGCTTTCTTAATCTCATCCAGCAGCAAGAAAGCCTATTAAAGTAGAGAATATAATTATGAAGACTGGTGCAGAGTCGAAAACAATGTCCACATACTTTGTCATATAAAAAAACGAATTGGGCTTTGAGGATCAATAGACGAACAATGCAGTCCACAAACTTTATTAGATCACACTGCTCTACTTTGTTGAAATATTTCTAAAAAATCTGATCCAATGAGGCAAAACAAGTAGAACTTCTCCTTCTGTATTTTATAAGTGTTCCTTCTTCTACAAAAAGAAAGGGTTAGTTAGACAGTGTGTAAATGACTTCTGAAATCTTTGATTTTTGATTCATCACAACAGCAAGTTATTGAACAATTAGGCTAAAATCCATATGCCTGTAAATATGAAAATACAATTCAGCATGTCCTGTAACTGATGATAGTCGATTCAAAAACAAAACAAGATGAGCTGTGATTGGCATACTGTATAGTCAGATTAGTAGATAAGTGTCTACTTTTGTGGGGCCATATAGATGGTTTCTTTTGCATACAGTACATACAGACCAACCATGTTCTAGACGGCTGGCCCCTATTCTGCCACACGATAAAGACTCTGATGTGTTACATTATCCATTACATGTATAACACATTCTTTACAACAGATGATGAGATGACAATGAGCGTGTTTCAGATGGAGTCATGTGCCAACTGTCTGAGCGAGGTGAGCGCAGGGTGATAATGAGCAGGGTGATACCCTGTGAGCGCAGGGTGATAATGTTTCAGTCTGGCATCCACAACGTGCATCATAACACCGTGTCTAAAATTAAACTGAGCACACTGTAGAGACCTCTGGGAGCTCTCGTGTGCTGCTGGTGTACAGTAGGATCCCTGCCTAACCTCAGGAGAGACAGAGCCAGACCAGGATTTTCTTTCCATTTATTCCCTCCTGTCTTGTTTGATAAGCATTGAAAAGGCATCTACATAACAGCATAAAGGTAGTATTAGTCTAGTAGTATAATTTTGCCTCAAGCCTGCTATCAAATATTACGGCAAACTAGTTCTTCAGGCAAGAGGTTATTTTAGGCAAGGCTCTAAAATATTATTCTATACAGTGACCGCCTAAATTATGTTTCCCGTTCCTCTGCCTTTCACAAATGAGGAAACAATACATCTGCAAATAACATGTTTTATTTTTATCCTTCATGTATTTAGCCAGGTAATAAAGACCAATACCTTACTGAATAGAGACACATCTGGCTTTCTGAAGTTGCTACATTTTACTTTCATCATAATAAACTATTAAGGACTATATATTCATGATATCATGTAAAAGAAAAACTGGCTAAACCCATTCTGATAATACAGATACTATACAATCTCTTCAAAAGGTGTATTCATTCAGTAGCACTTGCCCTTTTGGGGCATGTGTGGCAGCCGCAGGTTTTATTCTTTTATGAAACTATCATAAAAGAATGTTTATATATATATATATCTCTTGCCGACTAGACATTATACAGTATGAACACGGTTGTGACACCTGAGAAGGTTCGTATTTACAGCCAATGAGAGCACAGGACAGGTGTCTGTGAAGGCAGAAAGTCTTTCTGTCTGTATCGATAGATGGGTGTACTGTATATATAACCTTCATTCTGTGGGTAACTTTGTGATGTGACGTCACTCACGTCAACTATGAAACGCAAGGTTTCATAGTTCACTGCCTCTGGTCGCAAAAAAATCACACTCGTGTGAAGTGAGGGGTGCTCTTATCGTCATACATCATCATACATCACATTCCGTGCTCAGCCAATCAAATCATCTAAAATGTGGTATACACAAACCAACGCATCTCACTTGAATGATGTTGATAAAACAGCGTTGGAATCTCTACGCAGCAGCGCAAACCACGTGCGCTGTGTATGTGCGTGCGCGGCGTGCAAGATTTAGCTTACTGTCTCGCTCTAGTGCACATCGGCTATCACGTATGTAAAGGTACATGTGTGCCTAATTTCATGATTCTATCCACCGTGTAACAAATCTTCCTAACTGCCTACATTGCTAAATTGTACTGCACAAACCTGCCCTCATGCATGCTCAACAGTGTTATCAGTCAACATGAATGTGTGTTAGATAATTAATCCCGTTTCAAAGCAATGGTATTCACAAGATGTTTTCAAACTGGGCTGAGAAACAAGTTGACGTCTTGAAAGCTTTGTCTATAAGGAAAGAAAAACTGCAGCGCCAAAAACAAAAAGATCTCCATGAATTCAAGGCTAAATGGGGTGTGTAATTGATAGAAAAAACAAATCATTGAATTGTCATATTGAAATGCAAAATGCCAAAGGATTCTTTTTTTGTCAGGCACATGCCGAAGTTAAAATGAACCAATTCTACATCCTGATCAACCTGATTGACCCCAAACTCCATCAGCTAAACTAAACTATATTTTTCCCAGGTACCTATACTATAATGTTTGATACCTACGGAAGCCTTTAACATTGGTCCGGTTCCCATAGCAACGCCCCACCGTTCCAACTATGGGATTGGAAATATATTCACAGTGCAGAGCAGTGGAAGGGAGGATTTTCAAACCGTCATATAATAACTCAAATTCTAAAATCGCTGTCCTTGGTGGATTTTCCGCCATCCACAATTCGGATTTAATTTGTGCCTTTGTACTGCGACGCTGGCGCCATGTAAACGCTTCTGACGAGAGGAAAAGGATAAATTAAGCACTAATGTACAGATTCCACAGTTCAACTTGGCGGCTTTCCGCCCCCATACCTTGATCCTGCGGATGCTGACCCTGGATTCAGACAGCTTCTCAATGGCCGCAGGGAAGAAGAGGGTGACGGTTAGGCGCACGGCACTGTACAGCCCCACGGCCACAAAGACACGGCTGGCCGAGATGGGGTTCCCCAGGAGCACGTAGACTGTGAAGGTGATGAAGACAATAACCTTGCTGGCCGCGAAAAAGGAGGCCATGTTGAGGCCTCGCAGGTAGGAGCTCTTCATGACCATGGAGATTTCTCTCCTGAGGAGATAAGAGGATGTTGGCAGTTAGGTTGCCAGGTGAAACAAATAATCTGCTAAATCTTCAAAACAGATTCTAAATTTTATGTGAAATCCTAAAGTAAGCTTCAATTCCAGTCAATCAATTTGAGTGATATAGTCCCAAATAATCACAAGTTATCTCAAGACTCAAGAGAAGCCGCACAGGAGAGAGGAGGAGCTAAGGACCGGATATTCATTCTGCTGTTGTTGTTGTTTGTTTGTTGCCATGAGGTCATGAGATCAAAAATAAATAGAATAATAAAAATACATTGATTCAGTTTCATACTTTGCTTTACCTCCTGACTTCAGAAATAATAAATAAATAGAATAATAAAAATACATTGATTCAGTTTCATACTTTGCTTTACCTCCTGACTTCAGAAACCAGCGCTGAGAATGGTTTCTCCCAGGCATACATCTTGATGATCCGAATTCCTGACACCACTTCGTTCATTGTACGGATTCGGTTGTCGGTAAAGGCAGCTGTTTTACTCCTGCAAGGGAAGGGGGTGGGGAGTTAATGCATTTGTACACATACACACTCTCACACAATGGAAAGTGAACAGTCATGTTCACATGAGTGGGGGGGGACTAAGTTACGTGATCTTAAAGTTAATGATGAGGGATACTTTAACTCAACCTCACCCTACAAATCCAACTGCCGTCTTATAATCAGTAACACAGTATGACTGTGTAAAACACAAATTTAGTGGCAAAGCAAGACAATTTCCCAGAAAAGTGCTATAGTAGACTGTCTGTTGAGTAACGATGACCTATGCCCCCGGGCAGTGTGTCCAGACCATACCGGAGGTCTTTGACTACGTCTCATGGTGTATTTCACATACCGTGGTGTGTCTATTTTCGAGGAAGCCACTGGATCCTCTTGAATACAGTATGGAATGAAAATGAAAACTTGAAAGAGAAAAGTTGTGTTATCATAATTTATATGCTTAAACGCATTGTAAAGCGTGGGTAGGTTTGATAAACCTAGCAGAAAATAGTCACTGGAGAGAATATGGATTCATGAGATGCAAACATCCAGGATTGATTAACCAATAACCACACAAGTCTGGTACAGTTTTAGTGACAGGGTGAGGGGGAATCCAGTAACGGAAGAAATGTCTGTTATACTCAGGGCTGCACATAACTATTTTATGCTGAGTTCACATAGGCAAGATGCAAAAGATACAAAGATGCAAAGCTACAGACAGTGTATTTGTAGCTGGTAAGCAGCAGGAGGACATTTGTTAGCAGCTCAACCACTGAAGCATTCCAACATAGATACAATGAATTACTCACCTAATGCTGCAGGTTCTATGTTTTTCCAAAGTGTGTACTGTACATTGTTTAATCTGACAGATGCATGGTTTTCATATCGTAAATATGGTCGCTGACGCTAACGTGGGTTAGCAAGAACTCATGGGAGCTTGTTTACAACTGAAATAGACTTCCTCTTCACTTGTAATGATTAGTCAACACTAGTTTTATTTCTAAGTTACAGGATGTAGATAGACATTTGAGTGTCAGGATTCTCTAAATTCCTGTCTCAGCTGTTGGTACACAAAAGCGCCTTGCATGCCTTTGATCTGCCGCGCCTCAAACATTTTGATGACGCCTGCGCACTGGCGCACCTGTTATGTGCGGCCCTGGATATACTGTATCTCTGAATCTGTGAACATGAGTATTGAAAGAAGTATGGTCCTTTAAGGACAGCATTGCTTTATCTCATTCTTATGAGAACCAAAAAAAAAACTTGGGTTGGAAAATATTTTGCGGTTCCTCTCTTCAAGAAGCTCTTCTAGGGCTTGTGTTTAAGGGCTTATGGCCAAGGTAACATTGGGCATGTAGCGGTGAGGTTAGTTAGGCAGCTAGGGAATGGATGTAGTGAATAGGAATCAATGGAAGGTGTGTCTGTAAGTTACCTGAACTTGGAGAAAAGTCTGCCAAACATGGTTTGCATGGGCATCAGGATGACGAGGACCGCCATGCCTGCCAGGCATGATGGGCCAATCTCTATCCACAGCAGCCCTAGGACCGCTGCTGCCTGGAGAGGCCCCACCCACAGGTAGTGCAGGAAGATGGTCACCTGTCCATGAAAACAACAAGACGTAGATAATATATAAACCTCAATGGCCGCTGCAGTCCATAGAATGTAAAAACATATGGACGAAGGGAGCCGCTCAGTCACAACGTCACCTATTTGAGGCCACTATTTCAGCTAATTCATCTTATTTCTAAAATGTAACCAGAAAACACAAATTCACGCCCACAACTGAGACAGCACAACCTTGGGTTAAGGGAGAACAGTGTACTGCAGGCCAGCCTAGCCTCAGTCCCAGCCTTACTCGTCTGCAAAGAGAAAAGCCTGGTCACAACCTAAGGCATGCAGAGAGTGCATAGCCGGAAGTGTCGGGCCGGAACATCCGTCAGATATATTTCCCCCGGATACGATATTTTCAGACCAATCACAACACTTCTACACAGAGAATGTAAACAGATTTGTAAAGCGTCAACATAATTTCCTTGAGTGGGACTGCTACTTTCGCCAAATACCACCAATGCACTCTACAGCGTAGGTCTTGCCCAGCGTGAGGCCAGCCCATATCTCTCTAGGTCGTCCTGCGACGAGCCCTCCATCGTCGCCTCCAGTCATCCCGGTTCTCCATACATCCGGCCAGCTCGTTGGTGCTTTGAGCTCCTGTATCTTTCTTGAGTACATCCACATGTGTTAGTATGGGACGTCCTCGCGACCGGTGCCCATGTGTTGGTTCCCACAGCACCAGTTTGCTGGCTGGGAGCTCTTGGTGCCTCTGCCTCCGAGTCTCATTCGCTATTTTGGTGGATGTTCCGTTTGGATGTTATACTAGGTGATCACCTCAGTTTTCTTGGCATTCAGCCGAAAGCCAACCTTGGCACACTCAGACTCCACTCTGCTCAAGAGCTCCTGTGCTTGCTCCATGTGGTTGGAGAGCAGGCTGATGTCATCCGCGTAGTCTAGGTCTGTCAGGACTACTGCAGGGTGTCTTCTTGACCTCCTTGGTGTACGAGTGAGGCCAAGATCCTGCTCTCGTCCACTGAAGGCCTTCCTGAGCGCGTAGTCCAGGACGATGACAAAGAGGAAGGGGGCTAGGGTGTGTCCTTGCATTACCCCAGCCAGGATGTCAAACTCCTCACTGTCGCCATCTGGGGTCACCACATTGGCCCTTGTTCCTGCATACATGGTCTCGATTGCCCGGAGCAAGTTGGGAGGGACAACGTAGGCCTTCAGGATCTTCATCATGGTGCCTATGTGTATTGAGTCAAAAGCCTTTTTGAAATCAATAAAACACAGTACGGCCGTCACCTCTTCGATTAGTCTCCTCAGGGCCAGGATCTGGGCTAGTGTGGTTCTCTCCTCTCGAAAGCCGTTTTGGGTTTCCCTCAGGTGAGGGTCGATGGCATGCCGAATCCGGTTTAGTATCATCCGGTTGTAGACCTTTGCAGCGATACAGGTCAGGCTGATGCCTCGGTAGTTGTCTGGCTTCGAGAGGTCTCCAGATTTAGGCACCGGGGTTATGTTTGGAGAGAGACTACATGTCAGGCAGCTTGTTGCCTAGCAGGGCCAGGTTGCAGAACTCAAGGATGATGTTGAGATCTAAGACACTGTTTCACACACATTCAACTGTAGTTAGCCTACTTTTAAAATAATCCTACAATAACTGTCTCAATGATATGTTTCACATTTAATTTGCCATTTGAAAGGCTTACCCTTATGCTAATAGAGGGGAGACGGCAGACAGACGTAGTATTCACATTTCAGTGACATCCCGTTCTTTACGAACCATAATTCTTTCCTGATCTAACCTAATCTGCCAAAACAGGACGAACACAAAAACCTGGCTTCCGTGGCCCTAAACATAACCAGGTTAACTTAAATTAGACTCACCTGACTGTGTGAACAAATACCTTAACAGAACATAAACTTCACAACAACATAACTTTCAGTATACCTGTGTGTGTGGGTGAACAGCCAGAACAGTGAGAACACCAAACAGGTGTTTTGACAGTAGTCTTCTCCAACCAATCACTGGAAGCAGTGGTGGTATACCCTACTTTATCGTCAAGTATCAATCAATTAATTAACATCAATCATAATTTACAAGAAAACACATTTCATGTGTAAAGTCTGGTCAAATACCCATTGAGATGATGATACACAGTAGGATAGTATAGATACTAGTTAAAGTAATGGTTATAAAACAGAAACAACTTTTAGTCTCAGCCTCTCAGGTACAGTTTTGTCAGGCTTCCCCACATAATATGGGGGTGGTGTCACCAACATTTCAGCTGTATGAAATACTTGAATTATCCTCTTTCTACCTGCAAAGGCATTTAAAAAGTGTAAACAGGCCACTAATGAAGTACAAAACATTGATCCAACATAATTACAGGACTAAAGAATACTGCAAACAATGACAGGTGACATAATAGCACATACTCCAGCCAGGAAGGGGATTGAACATTCTTGTGCATGGTAATCTAAAAGCTGAGCCCATTCAACAATGACTTTTCCTGAGTTGGGGAGACAGTGAGACACTGGAGCAATGCAAGCACATGACCTTTATGCAAGGTGTGCTTAACAGCTCATTGCCAGGGGAACAGCATGCCTATGAGAGCTGTGGAGGCTTCACCGCAGGTGTCGTATCCACTGATTAAAACGTAACTCAAGACTTTAAAGTGGAGAAACTGGCACAGAGCCAGCTGAGCTCTGAGATTTTAACCTCCAGCTAGGGTGGGCCCGTTTGTGTGAACCGGGTTTGAACTCGGGACAGCGTGAAGACACCACACCTGTCCTGAGGTGTTCGGTAATGCTATAATTATGGACAACACATTTACATCAACATAGGCTCAGATTTGGCTTCAGGGTAGTAAGTTCTGATTCCATTTCCAAGGCATCAGAAGTCTCAAAAAGTGTCAAAAGAACTCCCACATGGATGTTACAATTCTGCTAGGACAGGTATTGTTCAATAAAAATCCAAGTTTAATCAGTTTTTGGCCATGCGCTTTCAACTATGCGACCCTATCGGTTGGTGCAGTATATAACTCTGATAAAATGGCCACCGATCAGATTTAAATGCTGATTGAACAATGCAGAAGATACGGGTACTTCTACCCACCCGTGGCTCTGGGGCGAGCACTTTATATTTCAAATCTGAACATGTATGTAGACGTTAACGTTCTAAATGGGAAAAGTGCATAAAACAGGTTGAAGTTCCGCCATGACAGACCTGCACCATGTGAACCATGGCTAAATTGTCTCGTATACTTATAATAAGTCAACTTTCTGAGGGCGACTGAACGATTGCGTTCCAGATGTCCTTCTGATGGATTTTTCTTGGTTGTCAATATTTCTATGATCCAACAAATGGCTCTGAAAGTGATCCAAAGGATCATACGCTATTATAATGGGGAATGGGGAATACCATTTTCTTTACCCCGGTCTAAAACCGGATGTGACGTTTGTGGGCGTTCCTGTCTACCTTCGTGTCAATGTATGGGCTGGACTTTGGATTCATGGTCTTTGGAGGATGAACACAAACTCTTTTCATTTGAGTGACGGTGACCCCATGACCTTTCATCTAAAGATATTTTATAATCCAACTGGCAGATTCCATCTCAAACCCTACTTATTTGTGCGACGCCATGGGAAAATGTAGTCAAGAGAAGCTGTGCTCATAAGAGCGAGTGTGGCATACCGTACCTCATCGAACTTGTTCACGTCGTTGGAGAGGAGGTTGACAATCTGACCCGTGGTGGTTTTCCCCATCGCAGCACTGCTGAGGCACAGGGCCTGAAGGCACACAGGTGTCACACATTACATTTCCTGAAGCAAAGGTGCGCGGCTTGATTACATTGTAGATCTAATCAGTGGTGAAAAAAGTACTCACGTTTTTTACTAAAAGTCCGGAATTCAAAATGTAAAGTAAGTAAGTAAAAGTACAAAAGTACTGTGCCATTCAAGTTTTAAAATGTTTATGAAATGTATATAGGGCTGAAGTGGTTAATGTATATTCTGTAACAATAATCAAAATCTACAAAGTAACTAGTAACTACATTTTCCAAATAATTGTAGTGGAGTAAAAGTACAATATTTGCCTCTGAGATGCAGTGGAGTAGAAGTATAAGTATTGGAAATTGAAAATACTTAGGTAAAGTACAAATACTTGTACTTAAGTTACTTTCCACCACTATCTTAACGGTATGCTTGCTGACCTTTCTGAAGATCATGTGACACATGGCCACTCGGAGCTTCATGCCTGCTCTCTGGACATGGAAGAAGTAGAGGTGGTGGAGCACAGCCAGGAACAAGGTGGACAGACACAAGCCAGCAGCATATCCATATGCCTCATACAGGCTCCCCATGTCCTCTGGGTCGTACTTCTCAAAATACTGGATAATTTTCCCCAAGAACACTGGCTGGATCACCTTAATGACCTCCTGGTTGTTGCAAGAGATAGCAGAGACCCGTGAGAAATACTGAGAAGATTATGACCTTTTGAGCATGAACTCTTCAAATGCAGATCTACAAGCTACGAGCCACGAGCTTGTAGATCTGCTATCTTTGAAAAATTGTAGAAATGTGTCGCAAATCTTTGAATATACTGTATATTCTTTCAGATGGAAAGTTTTTAACTAAAATGAAACAACATATATTCAGATGGGGGTCGGCAGCCAATTACATATAATTCGGGGGTCCTTGACATGAAATAGTTTGAGCACCACTGACATAGAAACATAGGTTTTTCAGAAAACTTTTAGGATTTAGAAAACTTTTTTTTCTTAGAATCGGCCTCAGCTCTAAAGCAAAGCAAAGCAAAGTTACCATGTTTACCCAGGGTAACTCAAGAACTTGTTTACAGCCAGGCCCTGCTCATAGAACATTTCATGGTAGGGGTTCAATGCCTTGCTCAAGGGCACTTCAGCGGTGGTAATTTTAACGTGCCGGTCCGGGGATACGAACTAGCAACCTTCCGATATCAAGACCGCTCCGCAAACCGTTCGGCCACCGCTGCCTCCATGGATTAAGTAAGTACACAGTAGTATAGTAGTAACAGAAGAGCATAAACCTTTCGCTGGCAGAGAAAATTATTGCAATTTGTAAGTAAGAAAGAAAACAAATAATTAAAATAAAGAACAAATTGTTTATTAAATAGGCAACCTGGCATCCCTATTTTGGGCATTGCACTATACAGTAGGTGAAAAGTGCAAGCTCACAACACGTTGCAA
Source organism: Protomyctophum bolini (assembly GCF_963924005.1). Taxonomy (NCBI): domain Eukaryota; kingdom Metazoa; phylum Chordata; class Actinopteri; order Myctophiformes; family Myctophidae; genus Protomyctophum; species Protomyctophum bolini. Next base: position 33,305,839 of record NC_137862.1, read on the forward strand.
TACAACACATTGTGAATCGCCTATTTTCACTACATATCGTTTAACAATGTATAGGGCAAAAAGTGACCTGAAATGTGTACTTGCATTTCATCTGAAGAAGCTAATTAAATCAGCAAGGGGGAGATGATTATGAACTGAAGTGTGTTGTGTGAGGAATGTTTACTTGATAAATATGGAGTGTGGCTAATTTCTTCAGACCATTACTGAAGGGTAGCAAAACAATGGCCAATGAAGCAGTATTACGGACGACTTTGTTCCATTGTGCCTCAAGTAGGGAAAACACAGTAAGATTAGGCTAAAGTGCAGTCAACTTGATCTGCAGGGTTTCACGTGGCAGTGGCACACAGCAATAATAGCCTGACTGTTCATAACTCTATATTTATAGTGTCACAGGCTAGGGTTGTTAGATAGAATGAAAGTAGAATACAGTGTCTTATGGAAGTTTTCTGTGACATTGTCTTACATGTATGTAAATCTGTAAATCTGTAAAATCTCTAAATTCTGATGTAAAGAGATCAATAATATAGTGCAGCAAAAGATACCCTACAACTTCTTGTCTGATGGTATGCAAATTGATGTATACTGTAGGTTAGGACTTTTGCATCACACTAGAGAAGGGACGTTTAATGATTGAAATTGCAACAATTCTGTGTTATGGATATATTTTTGATTAACAACACAGTCACAGACCTCAATCAGCGTAAAGACACCCAATGTTGCATAGGACTTCCAGTAGCACTGAATGATAACTTTGGTGAGTTTAGGTGTCCTCAGCTCTTTGGCAGCTTTCTGAACCTCATAATCCCAGTACCTGTAGGGGAGAAAGGTGTCATGTCACTTTGCTCTACAAAGAAGTGCCTATTTTAACTAATATTAAAATTCCCCTCCATCCAGTTTGAATTTCTCCGTTCCTTTTTTCTCACTGAACTATGTTTGCTTGGCTGCTTGTGGTCCTATTTGGTGGTTGACTCTCACAAAGGTCATGTAAAGTGAAAGTGGAAAATATTACCGGTAAGCAAACTTAATTGCTACATTGACGAATTATATAAAGTCAAAAATAAGTTGCTTTGTATAGAAGAGGAGGCGACTTGGGAGCAGTTCAGTTAATTATGCCATGGCCACCATTTATCTGGAATATTTTTATTTGTCACATAGTTTCTAGCGGAAGATAATTATTTTCAGTGTAACTTAAGAATGGCTGATACGTAATTTATTGTTAATAGTAAGGTTAGGGTTTAATGGCTCATTCAGCCCCCAATAAGCTCTACCATCACTGACCATAAAATTACCGTAATTTCCGGACTATAAGGCGCACCTGAATATAAGCCGCACCAGCCAAATTTAGGGAAAATCCCAAATATGTACGTATACAAGCCGCACCGCACCGGACTATAAGCCGCAGGTGGCCCCCTAGTGGCCGTTTCGTTAGCTCAGAGCCTTAGATGGCTCTGCGTTAGCTGTAAAAATCCATAGATAAGCCGCACCGTTGTATAAGCCGCAGGGTTCAAATCATGGGTAAAAAGGTGCGGCTTATAGTCCGGAAATTACGGTACCTAAAATTGCTTATACCCTAGATTAGCATAAAGTGTAGAAACCTCCAATAAGTGATGCCAATGATACTAACGATGACCGTGGAACAAGCAGCAAGTCATAATGTCTTGCTTTGACATGTTAGCCAGATCCTCCATGAAACTATTATCAGCAGAGTGGAAATAATTGAAAGTGGAACATCAACAGTTAAAGATGGAGTGCCACAATTTTTGTATTTTTCCAGTTTTCATGTGTCTATGAGGTGACAGTACTTCATGAGACACCCTGGAGTCGTTTTTATGTACAATGGTGTATTAACTTTGTATTTTGGTAATATAGTGACACCACATTATCAGCCCCTCCCCTAACTCCTCCCCCTTTATCATACAACTACAGCTGTGGGTGTGGCTTCAGTTCAGGTGGATCACCACCCATCACCACCCACCAGGCAAACCAGGCATACTTAATTAACTGGTGGGCCACATAAAAGCATGATTTTAACAAATACTGTACACTTTTTGGAAAAAGTTCTTCCTCCTAATAATAATACCCGATCATGTTTTAGGGTGGAAAGAAATCGTGGCACTCCCCGTTCAACCCTTATTTGGAAGATCCAAAACACCACGACCGGATGTTGTGTCAGAAATGCCGCCTGGGAGGGGGATTTGGAGACTAAAGTGACTGAAAGCGTGCGTGCGTGTGCAACTGTGCACACATGCGCGTGCACATGTCAAGTGTCTAAATTAACAACAGATAACGATCCAAAGCTAATGTGAGTAGCCTTTCCACTAGATCAGATCAAACACATTTATACAACTGAATAAAGGTAGGCTACGTATTTTGGCAGCGTCGCTTCCCGACAAATAACGCAGGCTACGTTTTTTGGCGGGGAAACGGTTAACAGTACCCATCCCTTATCCATTGGTTCCCAACAGGAATCACTGGTGTTTCTGTAAACCATGAATACAGAACTTGTGTATAAAGTAACAAAATCACACTTGAGTGAAGTGAGGGGTGCTCTTATCATCATACATCACATTCTGTGATCATCCAATAAAATCATCACAAAAGTCATTCCAGGCCAATCACTTTTGGCATCTTCACTTTTCTGCCCTCACTTTTATGTACTATGCTCAGCCAATCAAATGATCAGCTAATCACAAGCCAATGTTTATGTTCACACAGACCCACAAAGCTGCGCATAGGAGGGGCTAGTGTCCCTCAACAATTTGTCTACGACCCTACACAGCATCTTGTGCACAACTTTCACATCCCAACCCACTTGTTGAGAAGTGGCGTAGCGTCACAGATATAATCCAATGTGAGTGACAAAGCTGCCATAGTTCAGTTACCTCTGTAGCTCCTGTCCCAACCTCTGTTACATAGTTCAATTACCTCTGTAGCTCCTGTCCCAACCTCTCGGAGCCATCCTCTTGTAGCACCTCATACATGTCATCCTCCTCCAACCTCCGCTTGGAGCCGATATGGAACAACGGGTTCAGCCAGCTAATAATAATAATACCACAGGAAGGGAAGGAGGGACAGATACAGGAAGTACATAAGGGAACACAAAGAAAGAGAGAGACCGTTAGAGAAGGGGCAGCAGACACCAAATGGACAGAGTACTGCAACAAAACTCTAAATCTAAAATGAGTGTACCAGGTTGATTTAGTCAACATGATCGCCATGGATTGTGCAGCCCTCCTGCCTTGTTTTAAACAAGTTCAAGTTCATTGTGCGCTCGCATGCATATTCTGTGGGTAAATTTATGGGCAATATAGATGGATTATACACCTATATTGATCCTGCGGGTTAATTCAGTTGTTATGTCAGTAGTCCGCACATGAAACACAGGTACAGAAAAAGAATACCCTATATCAATCAATATTATATTGATGTTGTGATGAGACTAGATATCTCTTCATCTGTGATTTAGCATAATTATTATGGTTGTAGATTTTAAGCGTAAAATAGGACTTATGCTTAAACCCAGGAAACACGTCTAGTCCTATTTTACACTTTCAGATAATTTTATTTATTTTTTGGTGAAATATTGGAAATAGCTGATTTACATGTATACCTATAGATCAGGTATTTTTTTACATTACAAAAGATATGACAATACAATATTATTGTCACAATATCGATAAAGGTATTTGGTCATGCATACCATCTATCAACATGCATACTATCTATCAACATCCAATGTAGTATCCCCCCCCCCCCCCCCCCCCCGCGATACTACATTGGGGGGGCAACCATGCAATATCTTATACACAAAAAGAAAGGCATCTGTGCAATTAATACGATTCTATTGACAGTATGATATCTTAATAAGCAGTGTTTGGCTTCTGCCCAGTTTTGAGTAGCCAGACTAAAGTCTGCTCAACCAGCTTTTTACCTATATTTAATGAGTGTGCGTGTTGCTACTCTTCGGTCACTAGGCTACGTAATGATTCAGCAGGGAAATGTCACTGGAAATTGGCAAAGAAAACTTGGGCGAGCCGCCCGGCAAAGCCTCCTTGTTATCGCGCCATCACAGGACGCTTAACATGACACTGTAAAACAGCACATCTCGGTTTGAAATTCAAGGTCAAAGAAAACAGAAATAGCTCATTGTAAAATGAGTGTACTCTTCACCGCTGGTTCCGCTGCAGTATTGTCGTGTACCGTGTTGGTGACTTACCAGAAGAATACCTGGGAGAAAAGGCTGGCTGTGGCAGCGGGGTTCGTCTTATTCGCATCTTTCTTCAGCTTCTCCATCGTGCTCCGAACTTCTCGGGTACCGTCCACTTGTGAACTCTACTTATTCTTCCTCCTGAACGGAAACCACTTGTTGTGTAACTTTGTAGTAGGCACATGTTACACGGCGGTGCTTGAGAGACCGCCTGTCTGCCTGTCATGCACTGTACTGTACTGTACTGTAAAGAGCTGCTACTTCCCCGGCCCCCCCCGGTTGTTCCCACTTCCCTCTCTCTCCGCCGAACATCTTGCGTCCCATAGCCCGGAGGGAGGTCGAGTTGTGGTTGGTTTCATTCGGTTGCTAGGACGATAGATAGATAGATAGATAGATAGATAGATAGATAGATAATACTAGAATCAGATAGATAGATAGAACAGGGAGAAAACATTAAATCGAGTGAACACAAAACAACAGTTCTTGTAAGACTTGCAGCTTTCTTAAAAGGTTTGGAATGCCAAATTTGGATTTATGTATGTGAAATTTAGCTACAATAATGATCATATTAATTATGTATACCTCGTTTTTCTTTACTAGTATTACTAAAGCCGAACTGGAACGAAGTAACTAAGCCAGTAAAGACAAAAGTCAATATTCTCAACAAATATTATATAATAACTTGTTAGTGTACTGGTGGCTTTCATATTGCCACTGGGGAAGAAAAGGGAAAGCATGGTGATGCAAGCTTCTTTACCAAAACCAGCCAATCACAGCACGACCACTCGTCCAGCCCTCCAGGATATGGGATAGTGAGCGCAGGACAAGCCAAGCCCCCGGGGCGGGCCCCGAAGTCCTCCTCGACTTCACGCGAATGGTTTGAAAACAATTAACTCCGCACGCCATTGGTTTTGATGTGTAATAACTTGTACACAGCATAGAATTAGGAGTTACTTAGCACTGAAGTTGACTTCTGACTCATAGTAACGTGTATAGGTGAAAGGTTTTAGACTATCTGCAATTTCTGCATAATGGAGGGCAGGTCAGTCAGTTATCAGCTAGGTTATCATCAGTCATACAAGGCATTGAAGGCAACTTGTCAAGTATAAAACACATTTGTTGTTAAGAATAAGATTACAGTGTTTGTAAGATTACAGCCAGCAGTGTAGATTATTATGCATGGCCATGTGGCCTCAGAATTGTCATGGAAGGAAAAGGCTTTAGATTGCAGACTATAGTATAGTCTCCAGTACAGGAGACTATTAGCCATTGGGGCCGTGGCCCCAGGGGCCCTTGGCTCTCAGGGGCCCTTTTGGGAAAATGTAATGCCCTGCAATGGGTTTGAGGCCCTGAAAAAAGCTCATGGGGACTGTAAAGTTGGCCGAGTGGCCAAGGCTCCAAAAATTGACAGATTACAGCAATACCTTGGGTGTTTTATTTCTCCCCGATGCAGGTTATTCACAGTGGAAACACAGGCCTGACAAACAAAAGAAAAATTGAAGGCTAAACTTAAAAAAGACAGAAAATTACTTGAAAGCAAATAGGAAACCAAACCCAGAACTTGAGAAACTCTATTAGGCTATAAACCCTTCCAAAAAGGGACCCCTATAGCAGCTCTCCCTGGATGTTACCTGTTTGTTGCCCAAGCCACTACTGATTCCTGAACCTCAGCATCCTGCAGCCTCCCTTTTATACTGGGTGAGACCATACCAAGACACAGAAGTAATTGGTAACCACTTATCTCAAATAAGGCAAACTATGGCCCATGAGTTAACTTACACAATTACTTAGTTTAACTAAACCAATTCAAATACCTTTCAGATACATTACCCAACATCAAGATAAATAGAAAACATAACACAAGAGCTCTTGTAACACAGACAGACACCCCTCCTGCTCTATAGCAATTGGTACCTTCCTCCACTCAGTCAAGAGGATCACCAGTACTGCAGGAGAGCCAGGTGCCAAACAATCACAATCAAACCCCCATGACAACAAACATATATGCTGTGACAATACCTGCAAAGTACTTTTTCTCTTTTACAATTCACTGTGAGTTACAACAATAAAAATATGCACTCATGTCCATTTCAACAGTTTTACAAGTCGGCCAGCAAAGTTAGTTAAATGGGTATCAGCACGGCTGCCCCGTGACAGGGACCTTCATTGGCCATTGATTTTGTTAAGTTTATGTCAAAAGTTTGATGAAAACACATTCTGAAAGTAGTTTTTTGCCACTCAGTATAGGCGTTACCGCATAGGTATATGATGATGTCATGTGCATGCTCTCATAGGGCCATATACCTACAGTAGGTACTATTGTACCTACTTAGAACAGGTCAGCTCCAGCATATGGAGATCTAAGGCAGTGGTTCCCAAAGTGGGGACCGGGGACCCTCATGGGTCCTTGAGGCAGTTCCAGGGGTTCCCCAGCTAAATGATAGTTTGGAACCAAATGGGCCCTTATGAGTCTGTAACTCTCTGTAACAGAGTCTGTAACTCTGAGTCTGTAACTCTCACAAATGGAACCAAATGGACCCGTATTTGTACACTCTCAGAGTTAAATTAACATTGATTTTACAATACAAATTGGGGTCTCAGAGAAATGCCATTAAATGGGGGTCCGTAGACTAATGCATATCAAACTGAGGGGTCCTTGAAATTAAACAGGTTGAGAATCACTGCTAGAGCCATAAAAATCTTCTCTTACGGGGGTCCCTGGCATAGCTTTTCTAATGGGGGTCTGCGAGCTAATTAGTGTCAATCTGGGGGTCCTTGACATGAAAAAGTTTGGGAACCACTGATCTAAGGGTTTGAGGTCAGATGTATTTGCTGGCCAATATTATGGTATCAGGGATCTCCATATGGGCTTAATATTGATGACATCAAGTCAGCTGTGGGGTGGGGGTATAGGGAACTGTGACGGACATTGTGAATCTGTTTGTTTAACTGTATGTAATGTGTTTTATTTTCGTTTTATTTTTCGTTTTGTTTTGTATTTATTATTGTCAAATCATTTCGTGATAAGATTTTGTTTGTATTTGTGCTGCCAGGGGGATGTGGGGGGGGAAAATATATGTCAATTGTTGAAAATACGTATTTGTACTGTAAAGAAAATGAATAAACATAATGTTTAAAAAAAATATATATATATATTGATGACATCAGGGATCTCCATCCCTGATGATGTCATGAGGCATGACCGTACATGGTCATGCCTGGGGGTGTACGTTTTCATAGTAAATACGACCTGGCTTAATTCCAAAAATCTACAGGGTTGGACAAGACCTGCTCTGCAGCACTGATTGCGCCACCTGCAATCGCAATAAGTATTGGTTGGCTGTACATACACTTTACCGTAATACAAAAGATTACACCATAACCCTGGAGTAATTCAGCCGTTGCAGGCTAGCCTATCATATAAACTATAAAGTATCAAAGTCATACGATTTGTCACACACGTTACCGCAGTGAAATTTGTTCTCCGCATTTGACCCATCTCTTGGAGCGGTGAGCCGCTTGCGCCACGCTCAGGAATCATTTGATTAGTAGATTTGACCCCCAATCCAACCCTTTGATGCTGAGTGTCAAGCAGGAAGGCATTGGGTCCCATTTTTACAGTCTTTGGTATGACCTGGCCGGGGATCGAACCCCAGGGCGGACACTCTAACCACAAGGCCACTGAACTGGTGACAGTGAGTGAGACAGTGAGTATGACCATTTTGTTTATTTCACACACTCTCCTTTGCAAGTTTCATGTGGTTTCAGTCAGTTACAGTAATCAATCCCACACTAGAGACCCAGTGGGAAAGTCAAGCCATCAGCAGCTACATTGTTTCAGACTGAACTGAAACAAGCAAAACCAGAAGTCCAACTAAACCAAACTATGGTCTGTCTGATACTGACATAATGATGTGCTGACATCCAGTTTCCTCTAAATGTATTTAGTATCTCATCTGTCCCTGTCCCTATCTGTTTTTCTCTCCCTAGCACTCACTCACTGTCTCACTCACTCACTCACTGTCTCACTGCACTCACTCACTCACTGTCTCACTGCACTCACTCACTCACTGTCTCACTGCACTCACTCACTCACTCACTCACTCACACAAAGTATATCTTTGTTTTATTTTGATGTCTGGATGTCATAACTGCAATGTCATTCAATTAATCAAAACCACATGTTATATGAATTTTACCCACCACACAGCTTATATATATAGTTTATATTCTATAACTTCTCACAGATGTGTACACGTATTGGAGGGCCTACAATAATAATGTAGGCTATTATAATACAACCTGTAATCCTCGTTTTGTCCCCCTATTCTTCCAAAATGTGTTTGGTACCCCTAAAACCCACGCACAAGGAACGGTGCACTAAAAATAATACATTTTTCATATATTATATTTCCTTTGCCACCCTTACCCCCCGCTAGCAGTGTCAAAAATCGCCTATGTCAATATTCACATCACACTCACAGGAAATAATATCCTATAAATAAACAACAGGCCAGGTGGCTCCTGTACTAATATAAAAGACCCGCTGAGAGAGAAGCGCATTTCCCCGTTTCCACCTCCCCCTTCCCACTCTCCTCACTGCCGACCCCATACTGGGCTAAATCTAATCTCATATACTTTAAGTCAGTCAGTGGTTCTCGAACCTTTTCATGTCAAGGATCCCCAAATTAATTTGGATGCAGATCCCCCATCTGAACATATTTAGTGTAATGGACCCCAGACCCGGAGTTAAAATCCTATTTACTTACGCAAGTATTGTGGTCGTACTGGTACGAATGCACGTGTATGCTTGGTAGGCATTGATGGTGACGTAATTAAGTATAATATGTATCAACTGTTATAACTGTCTTTTGATGGTGACGTAATAAAGATTCAGATTACATACATGTATACATAGACATTACCTTTAATACACTGAAACATATCCTAATTACGTCACCATCGACAGCCAGTTATAATCAGACATTGAAACATTGTTTGTTTCGTCACTAACAAACATTAAATGCCATCAACAATGAACAGAGTTTAATGTTTGTTTTGTCCTCGATGTTGTAAGATGATAAGAGCGTCCCTCACGTCACACAGGTGTGATCTTTTGTATACCTTTTCGATCACTTTAAAAGAAAATGTTATGTCTCTCTGAAAAAAGATCAAAATAAACTATTCATTCAAACATAACATAATGTATATTGTTAATTCACAATCACAACAGTTTTGACAGTTAAATACACTTTCAGACAATAAGATTAGATTAAAATACTGAGAACACAGAATTGACAGCTTCAAAACAAAACATTAAACTCCTCTTTTCCAATGAGATTTATTGGCAAACTTATCAGTTGTATACAGTAGCTGAAATTTAAACATTAGATCCTATATATTTAAGATGTCACTCACAGAATCAATGCTTTTTTTATTCCACAGCAAGCATTGAAGGGGCTGAGAACCATCAATGTTATGGATTCTGTTTAAGATGCATATGACAAAAACTAAAATATAACAGTTTGTTATTATGACACAAGATTAAGTAACTTGATGCATTCAACTTCTCAAATTGGATGCAGCGAATAATGATAAAAATGGACAATATCAAATAGGAGCAGTGTGTTACAATTAGTGATGCACCGAATATTCGGCCGCAGAAAATATTCGGCAGAAAATGGTTAAAAATGCATTTTCGGACTATTCGGTTTCGGCCCAAATAGGCAGAAAATATATCACCGAATAGTGTATGCAATTAATGCATTCAAAAGAGCTGAATAAATGTTTTATGGATCCATAATAGTGATTATTATTTAAGTTAAGTTTTGCCATAACCATAACATAACATTTGTAGAATCAAACTCAGGTTAATAAGTGAGGATACTAAAACAGCGATATTCAGTTACACTTCATACCAATGATACTGTGCGGGTGTAGGTATGTTAAGTGATAACCACTTTCAACATGGGATTATAGGCAAAAGCTTTCTAAATCTTTCAAATTTTCCAAACATCTACAAGCTTGTATGTCAACATATTTTTGCTATTTGTTGTACAACAAAGTATATAGTGCTTAAGTGGCATTCTGGACTAGACCTGTCCGGCTGGAAACATTGTGGTTGCAAGGACAGCATTTCTGACCTTTCAGATACAGGACTGTGTCACAGTCATTACCAGGTGATTGAGAGATTATTTATTCTGTACTTAAACATACTATTTTAACTAGTGATGCACCGAATATTCGGCCGCAGAAAATGTTCGGCAGAAAATGGCAAAAAAATAATTTTCGGCCTATCGGTTTCGGCACGAATAGGCAGAAAATATATCACCGAATAGTGTATGCAATTAATGCATTCAAAAGGGCTGAATAAATGTTTTATGGACCCATAATAGTGATTATTATTTAAATTAAGTTTTGCCATAACCATTTATTTTGCCATAAAATCAGGTATAGCTTTAAGGTACGGGCATGACAGCAATGGTAGGAAAAAAGATGTATAATATTAATCATATTGGTATATGATACGGCCAACTGTTTCCTATTCGGTATTCAGTTTTCGGCCAAGAATTTCCCTTTCGGTGCATCCCTAGTTACAATGAATGTACGACAGATTAACTGAAGTGTTATTTAGCAGGTTTTTAAAACATAATGTATGAACGTTTGTGATGGGGTGAACCGATTGCCAAATTGTTTGCATAATTATACCACATGGGCCTCGCTGGATGGACCAGTGTCCAATGTCACTCCCCTCCTTCTGTACACCCATCAATAGGTTAGAAAAAGCCCCAAAATGTAAGCAAACAAAACAACAACGATGGTTAACGTTCAAGTAAAAGGGAAAAAAATCTTTAAAAAAAACAATAAAAAGAAATATCTAAAAATACAGCAATAAAAAAAACATTCAAATGGATACATGAAAACAGTGCAGCCAATGTTGACTTGAAGGAAAATAAATATTTACAGGACAGAGGTTCTTGAGACAACTAAACATACACAATATTTACAGGGAAGATGTTCTTAGATTCATTTAGCTGCCTTTAGTGAGATGCAGTGATGTTTTACATTACCATCATGGTGAATTATGCTTCAGCATAAATGTGAGGCGTGCCATTTGTACACACCAACACTCTACTATTGGGCTTGATTGTATTACAGGGTCACTGTGTGTTACTACTGAATTTACAAAAGAGGCAGGTGATGTTCGTATCGGACACAATGTTTCCACACGACAGCGACATATCCAGATGTGTTTGTGTGTTTACTGAACGTGACAGTTCTCCTCCTGGTGGCCATCTTGTTCGGCTTTCCCGCCATCATTACAGCCATCAATGACAGAGGGACTCTGGAGGGACCCCAACACCTGGAAACAGAACAACATGGAGGAAGGGACAGAAACAAATAAAGGAACAGAAAGTCACATTTGCGCGAACTGTATAGGACCAGTGGTTATCAATAATTTTCATGTCAAAGACCAGGTGACTTATATTAGTGTAAATATGAATATTATGGAAAGTTCATTTCCCCCCGTAATATAATTCAAAAAGTGAAATTTTCATAATTATTCTAGATTGTGCGTAAAGTGAAATATTTAAAACCTTTTTTGTTTGAATCTTGGTGTTGTGTCAATACTTGGTCTGTGCTACTTTTGAATAAAGTATTTCATCAATGGGGCGGGGCATGGAGGTGATAAGCCTGTGGCACTGTTGAGGTGTTATGGAAGCCCAAGTTTTCTTTGATAACAGCTTTAATTTAATTTGTATTGTTGAATCTGGTGTCTCACACCTTATTCTTCATAATACAATCTAGAGTAGAAGTAGACTATCTGTGGGGTTCAGGTCAGGCCAGTTGAGTGGTCAGTTAAGCACAGTAAAATCGTGGTCAGTATACCTATACTACCGGTAGTAGTTTTGGCTCTGAGGGAAAATGCCAAATCCAGCTGGAAAGGAAAATCAGCATCTCCATAAAGCTTCAACATACTGAAGCATAACGTGATCTAAAGTATCCTGGTAGATGGCTGGGTTGACTCCAGTGTCAGTGAACCAACACCATGCAGATAACATGGCCCCAAATAATCACTGTCTTGTAACAAGTCCAGAGTCAACACAACCACTTTGTGCTTCAGACCGTTGACAAGCTTTATGGAGATGCCGATTTTCCTTTTCCAGTAGGACTTTTTGAACGCAAATATCTCAGATTCTTCTTTTTGGGTCAAAACAAGCAAGATTTGCGCCTCATTTCTCAAAACGATAGGATTTGAAAATGTTTTGTGGCAGGGACCCCCTGAACTGGAAGTCTCACCTTGTTGTCAGCAGATGAACGAGGACTACGTCTCTTCACGGTGGTTCTCCTGATGATGAACGGACTGGCCTCACCCATCGGGATGTCAGCGAAACCTGACACCACACACACACACACAGTTAAAGAAGTACCCATTTGTTACTGACTTTTGACCAGTATTCCATAGTATACCACTCTTATCTCATTGTTGTGTCAAAAGCAGGTTCATTGTCAAAGTCAGTAAAAGAGGACCTATTTTCAATCTTATCTTCATATAATTATTAATTAGTCCTCACTAATTGCTCATTATAAGATTATGAGAAGGCTTGGAATCCCCATCTATGATGTCATTCATTGGTAGGCAGGTTTCTGAACTGCCCACCAATGAGAGGCAGATTTAGAGTAGACGGAAATGAGTGTCTATTAATGAGCAGGCCAGATCCACAAGCTTGAGCTTGTAGTTCAGCTATTTTCTAAAGCCCATGGATTAAAGCAAAATAAAATGTCACAACTGAATGTAGGCCAAATCCTAATAATATTAGGATTCCACATATGTGATTTGTGAAACAGCTTAAAAGGAGGCTACACTAGCACTATGTTTCATAAACAATTAGCACAATATGTAGAATTCTGTTTTGGTAGCCATAGATCGAACCAGTTGAAGACATTGCAGAATGGAAGACGGCCCTGACAAAATATTGTATTTTAAAACAAAATGCCAGACTCCACTCCAGATTATATTGTATGAAATAGCAAAGATTAGTAGAGTTTTATGGAAAATTGAACACATATTTCTATTGCTAGTTTGACGACTTCAAATATTTAATAATAAAATAACCAATAACCAAAAAGAGAAGAAGTGTTGCCGTGCAACATGCTTCCTTCCATAGAAGACATGCTGGGCTGTATTTTGCGTGTCTTAAGTACCAGGTCTTATTCCCTAACTTGAGTAAACTAAAGACCTGGAGGCGTGGTCAATGCTCTTTGGCCACTCAGAATAGCCAAATGGCATTGATCACGCCTCCAGGTCTTTAGTTTAATCAAGTTAGGGAATAAGACCTGGTACTTAAGACACGCAAAATACAGCCCGCTGACTTCTATGGATGAAGCCAAATAATAATCCACATCAGATGCAGATCAGCTCTTTTCTAACAGCCTCAATACTGACCTCTCTGCACCAGCTCAGGAAGTCCTTCCGGCCTGAACTCGTCATCGACTGTGGTTGCCGTGGAGACGTTGTCTCTGATCCTCTTGGCGAGGTCTTGCAGGGCCTCCTTGGCTTTAGTCGGGGTGTTCTTAACCCCGCCATGACCCCGTTTCCCTAGAGACGACCTCTGAGGAGTACGGCGATCCCCCTCGGCCACCGCCGATGGAGCTGTGTTTTCGGTGTTGTCGTCTGCCAGCGGCGCCTCCTGCTGTTTGGAGGCCGACAGCCTCTCTGAACGTCTCCGTTTAGCAACAGTGGCACTGCCTGTCACGATCATGACATTTTTAGTGGCATCAAAAATGTATATTTTTTGTTTGCTTTTTACACTTTATAAAATACACAAAGACACGACTCACATGTCTGGTACCCAATAATAATCAATAATGTATGTAAATATCGGGTATGTAAAAAAGGTCATATACTTCATTTAATGTATGGGACAAAAGTAAAATAGCAAATCTATAAGCTCACAATGTTTTTAGCTGGTAGAACAGATGGATTTACTAACCATAATAATAAAGTACTAATTTGTGACGGGCGTACCGTTAGCGCTGGCCGGCTGTTGGCTAGCCGTGAGGTGCTCCAGGCGTGCGGTCAGGCTGTCGTTGGTCTCCTCCAGGCTGTGGACCCTGAGCATCAGGCTGCAGTATTTATCCACGCTCTCATCCGACTCTCTGCTCTTCTCCTCCAAAGCCTCCCTCACCTCGTCCAGCTCCTCGCTTTTGTCTCCCAGGGAAGACCTCAGCTCTGCAGCCTCCTGGCTCTTCTCCTGCAGGGAGGCCTTCAGCTCTGCAGCCTCCTGGCTCTTCTCCTGCAGGGAGGCCTTCAGCTCTCTCTCCCCCTGCAGAGTTAACTGCAGATGTTCTTTCTCTTTGTCCGTCCTTCTCCTCTCCTCTTCCGCTCTCTCCTTCTCTCGTTCCGCTGAAGACAGAGCAGAGAGCAGGTTCTCTCTCTCCTCCTCTTTTCTGTCCACCTCTCTCTCCAGCTCCTCCAGGCGACTCTGCAGCCTCTCCCTCTCGTCCTCCACTCGCCGTTTCTCTGTGTCCCGCTCCTCTCGTTCAACCAGGAGTCTCTCTCTCTCTTTCCCCATCTCCTCCAACTGCGCCTGAAGACCGTCCACCTGTTCTTCCAGCCTGTCTTTGTACTCCCTCATCCCTCGCTCCAGCTCCTCCACCCTTCTTTCCTCTTCTTCCATTTGTCTGTTTGCCGTCTCCGTCTGTCTCTCCAGACTCAGTTTCTCCTCCAGGAGAAATCGCTTCTCCTCCTCCAACTGAAAAAAAAAGAAACCATGGAGAAAGAGTGAAGGAGGAGTAAAGAGAATGGCAAAATAGATCAGATCAGTGATTCTCAACACTTTGTATGTCAAGGACCCTCAGAGAACTTGCAGATCTGCAAGATTGAAACAGTGCGAAGCTGCGTGTTTGCGCCGGGTGGTTGCGCACAGCTTCAGTGTTGTGTTTACATGTGCGGTGGAACAATGGCGTTACATCTCAGCTACAGGTGCCAACAACACCACTAGCTGGTGATATAATCACAATATATTACCATTTCATGTGTATCATTGATTAAAAAAAACATGACATTATATAATATTGTTGTAACATCGTTTTTTTACCTTTCTCTTCTCCTCTTCGTTCTCCTCTAGCTCAGCCTTGGCCATCTCAGCCTGAAAGAAACATGGGTTTACACATTATGAATGAAAGGCCATTCAGCCTGAAATACATTCTTGCTGGATGAAATGTAATTTAACTTACAAGCAAAGACAATAATAACTAAAGACTAATAACAAGAATTGTAATTGTTGAAATAATGACCGATATGGTGGTCTGTCTCTAGTTAGAATAATCTATACTTAAATCATAGTGTGTGATTCAATACCTGTAAGACAGCCTCTTCCAGGCTGTTTTCAGCCTCCTCTCTCTCTCTCTCCAGAGCATCAATTCTGTCCTGCAGGGTGTCACACTTCCTCTGGGCATCTACACACACACACACACACACACACACACACACACACACACACACACACACAAAGTGAGTATTGTGCTGCTTTCAGGGAATACCACGTTATGTTTGCATTTGACTGAATGTTGGACCGTTTCAGTTAGTCTGACCAATACCAGATTTTTGGGTCCAATCCCAAGTTTGTAGACCATCAATTAGCAATGTTATGACCAATAACTTTAAATCAACAACTAATGTTGATACTTGATAGATATGGTATGAGAATTGTTTTACATTTTTCCACTATAATAAATGACATGCCCAAATTGGGGCACAACACGTTACAGCGGTTTATCAATCAGGGCACATGGGCTGCCTAATTACTGATACCGATGTCGTCATTATATGCAAGATATCGTCTTTGTCGGCTGGAGACCGAGTAAAGAAATGGAGATAAGACGTTTCTGCCTGACAGCAACACCATAAAGCTGGTAGAACCTTTCAGCAGCTCTCCCATGGTCTTCTTCTTCCTCTCGTCCGACTCTATGCGGACCTTCAGCTTCTCAATGCCATCCCTCATCTGCTGCACCTCCTCCTGGGTGGAGTTGAGACGAGACGCTATCTCTCCTTTCTCTAGCAGCGACGACTCCAGAGACTGAGACAGACGACTCACCTCTCCTTGTAGAGTCTAGAAGAAAAACAATGGATGAAATAACTTAGTCAATCTTATCAATCATATTATATCAGCTTACAGCAATTACAAAGCAACAAAATAACTCACTAGTTGTAGAAATGTAATTTACAGGGTGGCTAACGTGTGTGTGTGTGAGAGAGAGAGAGCGAGATTAACGCTACATTCCAAACATTCCAGCTTCTTTTGTTGTCCTCCCAGGGTATGGGAAAACCTTTGAGAAGCTAAAAGATTTGTCTAGGTCCAGTTGTAAATATTTTATAGTGGTTTTGGGTAGGTAGGTGGGAACTGGTCCCTTGAGTATCTTGAAGACAAGGCCCTTTGCAACTAGTTGCTGTACTTTGTCCTCTACCCTGAGCCATACCACCCTAACATAATGAGCAGGGCTTTGTCCTCTACCCTGAGCCATACCACCCTAACATAATGAGCAGGGCTTTCATATTCAATGTTCACCTGGATTTTGGTCAGCATTGTCTCAGAGTTGTAGCTGGCAGAGGTTTCGTCCTCTCTGACCATGTGAAGTCGTGTCACAAGTTCCTCCATCTCTCTGCTCTGCTGGGAGATGCTCTGCTCCAACAGCGCCACTTGCTGCCCCAGCTGCACAACAGCAATGTATTCATATTATTAATCTCTATTGTTATAATGAGACTACGTCATATACTTTTAACCACTTTTCAATATATATATATATATATTTTTTTTATGGGATAAAGTAGAGCTTTAAAGCATTTACCATTACTTATAAGAGTGTGCACCCTAGCTGTGCTTATCAAGGTCAAAACACGTCAGAGCTCTCCAGGACAGACATGACAGCGCTGGCCTTCAAGGGGCCTAGTTATGTCTACATCCTTTTTATTGGACTTTAGATAATCTGAAGTTTACCGATGCAACAATATAAACTTTTCCAAAAATATCCAATGTACATCACAACACAACACGTAGCAACATGACTGATTGTGAGCGTGTAGATCAGCCATTTTGAAACATTTACTTGTTTGCATAGTCAAATAGAAACTTTAATCAAATCAAAGTTTTTCAAATCGAATGGAGATGGACAAAATGGAATAGAATAGAATGGATAGAAAATGGAAAATAAGAGCAGCCTATACAGTGTGACAAAGTAAGGTGTTAATTTGTGAAAAAAAAAAAAACAATTCTGCCCGACAGACAATATACTGTAAAACCATGCGAGTCATCCATGTTTTAAGAAACACAGTGGTGGAAAGTAACTAAGTACATTTACTTAAGTACTGTACTTTAGTACATTGACTGTAGATCTGCTATTTTCAAAAGATTTTGAAATATATAAAAATCTAATTAAATTCAAATATTTGAAATGGCACATTCAACAGAGTCAGTCATGTTGCAGTATTGATACGTTTACTTAAGTAAACACTGAAGAAACACCACTGACCTCCTTTTTGTCCTTCTCCAGTCTGTCCAGGCTGCTCTGAGAGGACTGGTAGCACCTCGTCTCGGCCTGGCGGTCCTCCTCCAGGCTGGTCAGGAGCTGTCTGGTGTGAGCGTTGCTCCTCTCCAGGCCATGGATCTGCTCTCTCCACTGCGCAGCCGCCTGCTGCATCGAGTCACGCTCCTCCACGCAGGAGGCCAGCGCAGAGCGCAGCTCGCCCGTCTACGCACATCACACACCCTTCAGGTCAAACTCCAAAAAATAATATGCCTTTCCTCTACACCAGGGGTCTTCAACGTTTATTTTTATGCCCAAGAAATGAGGCAGGGAGCCATATTGTGTCGCATATTAAACTTTTTCATAGATTTGTGATTGTGAAGCTATCATTTTGGATATTTCAGACATTTAACCATTCAAACAGTCAACACTTACTGTAGTAAACTTGACTTTTCACACTGCTTTTTACGGCAAACCTCTTTGCTGAAAATAGCCAGTCTGCAGCCTCCCCTATTTTATTTTTGGCTAAAGTTCCCCCCAGAATAGGGATGCTAGGGGTCAAGTGGTTAATGTAAAAAGAACTAATCCTATCACACAAAGATTTGGCTGTAGTAACTCTGAGGACCCCCTAGGGGTCCTGGAGCCCCTGTTGAAGACCCCTGCTCTATATACATTGCATTTATCCCTTTATACCGCATCATAGCAGCAATAAAGATGAGTGAAATTGTAACATCATGTATGGCACCATCGCACAGGGAACCCAAAGCCTTTAAAGGCCCTGTCGGCAGGAACCACAAATCACTCTGTGTGGAGTCATATTGGTTCCTGCACACTGCTCAGTGCTGGAACCATAGCAAGACTGCCACACACACACACACACACACACACACACACACACACACACACGCACAACCACGTGTGGAAGGCCTGTATCTGCTAGGTGTAGTGCAGTATAAATGCTCACATCGGTGTGGAAGGCCTGTATCTGCTAGGTGTAGTGCAGTATAAATGCTCACCTCGGTGTGGAAGGCCTGCATCTGCTAGGTGTAGTGCAGTATAAATGCTCACCTCGGTGTGGAAGGCCTGTATCTGCTGCTCCATGGCTGAACACCTCCTCCGCTGGCTCTCCAGCTCCACCTCCAGCCTGCTCTTGTGCTCCTGCAGGGCTTCCAGCTCCACCTCCATGCCCAGGATGTGACGCTCCAGGTTGGCCTTCTCAGAGCGAACCCTCTTCAACTCACTCTGCTGCTGAAGGAACTTCTCCTCCCAGCCACCTGCACATCATCATGGACGGATCACATTCATCGATGATCAGGAGGGAAATAACCCTAGCATCCCTATTCTGGTGGGCGAACATTCGTGGAAAATAGTCGATCTTCCCACCACCCAAAATTGCATATCTTTCGATTAAGAGATTTGGTGCAGAGCCCCCATTTGCCCACCCAGCTGACGGTGACCACTTGGGTGAAGGAGTATTTCACTTTAAAACACTTCTGGGGTCATTTTCAAGTCTACTCTGCCTTTTGTGTGCAGACAGTTTTAAAGTGGCAAGTCCACGCATGAAATAAATGATTGAAAAATTATGTTCAATGTAACAATATTAGAATATCGTATTTAATGTTGAGCTTTGTTATAAGAATTCAAAACATTCCCAGCCCCATACTGTATATTCAAAACTTTTCAGAACGTCAGTCTCTAGCTTCACATTTACCCGTTTCCATCTCCAGACCTTCTGGTCTCTCCATTGCATCAGATAGCTGGGATGTGGCAGTCTGCAGCTGTAACGTCAAATCGCCCTTCTCCTCGGTCAGCTCACATACCTACACGTATATGAACACACAGCACCGCGTTAGCCATTTCTTTACTACAGCGTGTCTCACGTCGATCCCTATTATGGAGACTCACTAATGTTTTTAGGCTAGGATACTTAAATAAGAAAGAAAAACAAGTGTGCAAAATCTGAAAGCAATCTGAATGAATGACGAGGTTCCTGGTGTGTGTCATATTCAACATTTTCAAGAACGTCCCAAGTTCACTTTAAAATACATTTCCTGTAAATGTCTGCCGCACAACCGATATATCGGCCATAGCGATGTATCACCCAGGCTTTGTTTAGACTCTGCAATATTGTCAATCAGTGAAACTATGTTTGCTTCTATACCTGGTCCGTGAGTTGTTCATTCACCGCCAGGACAGCGTTCAGTTTATCCAACATCTCTGCTCTCTTTTCCTCGGCTGTCTGGACCGTGGCCTCCAAGTCGTGGGCTTTGGCGTCCAGCTCGGCGCTGAGCTCCTTCCTCAGCATGAGGTCAGAGGTCAGGATGTCCAACTGAGAGTGCAGCTTCTGGAGCTTTACTTCCAGCTGTGTGACTGTTTGTCTGCTGTGGTCCAGGTCACACTGTGTGACTGTTTGTTGTCCGATCTGGTCCACACACTGGAGCTGGGCGCCGTCTGTGGTTGATCAACACATTTACATAGTTTAGATTTAGAACATGGACTAATGCAGTTATTCAATTTTAAAACTGGAGACCAGTTCCAGTAAAAAGCTCCATTTGACTGAAATAATCTTCTCCTTTATCTCAGATCAGTTACCGGTCTTGGCCACTTCAGGACTTCCTTGTATTCACATTTTGAAACAACCTGCTCATGCTTTTAATACTAGTTTATTTCTGACTTTTATTAGACAAGTTTAAAATGAGTTGAGGGCTGGGGTGTTGGTAATGTTTCTGTGTGTATACTGTAGTTATGACCCCCCTCTAAAATGAGATGCTGTATCTCAAGTGGCTATCCTCCAAATTCTGACAAAATAATAACATTTTAATTAGAGATTAATAGTCTTAAAAAAATATTGCAATTGAACATTGGAAAATATAAATTAAAATAAATGTGTTTGCCTTTTAGGATTTGTAAACAAACCATAATGCACAGGGACAATGACACTATTGACAAATATACAAAGAAATGACTGACATATACAATACATTATGTCTTGCCTCCCTATTCGGCTTCACACTGAAATATGTCACAATATGGAAGTTAGATACTATACCAGGCCTGGGCTTTAAGGATAAGGTGTATAAAACATTTAATTGGTCTCTAAGCAAATAGACTACAACCTAATCTAGATCTAGACCAACTACAGTTGACACATTTCCTCATTGACCAATGACTAGCATGATGACTTTAACTTATGACATATGTCAACGGTAGTTATGAACCACACTTACCACCAAGTTCCATTACTTTAGTCTCTGTGTGGTCGAACTCCTCATACAAGCTGAAGCCAGGAGTTCCGCCTGCAGCTCTCCGAGGACTAGCTTGTAGTTGTTGGAACTCCTCATACAAGCTGAAGCCAGGAGTTCCGCCTGCAGCTCTCCGAGGACTAGCTTGTAGTTGTTGGAACTCCTCATACAAGCTGAAGCCAGGAGTTCCGCCTGCAGCTCTCCGAGGACTAGCTTGTAGTTGTTGGAACTCCTCATACAAGCTCAAGCCAGGAGTTCCGCCTGCAGCTCTCTGAGGACTAACTTGTAGTTGGATCTTCTCCTCAGTGATGTGGTCAATACCAGCTTGTAGATGGACTTCATCTTCGGTGATGTGGTTGAGACTAGTTTGCAGCTGGACCTTCTCTGCAGTGATGTGGGCCATGCTAACTTGGAGTTGCACCATCTCTTCAGTCAAGTGGTCAAGACTAGCTTGTAGATGTACTTTCTCTTCGGTGATGTGTTCCATGCCAGCTTGTAGTTGATCTTTTTCTTCAGTGACGTGGTTGAGACTAGCTTGCAGCTGGACGTTTTCCTCAGTGATGTGGCCGAGATCAACTTGTAATTGGACCTTCTCTGCAGTGACATGGTCAATGATCGCTTGCAGTTGAATCTTCTCTTCGGTGATGTTGTTGATGCTAGCTTGCAGTTTGACGTTCTCTTCAGTCAAGTGGTCAAGACTAGCTTGTAGGTGGACTTTCTCTTTGGTGATGTCCTCCATGCTAGCGTGTAGATTGACTTTCTCTTCTGCGATGTGGTCCAGCCTAGCTTGTAATTGGACTTTTTCTTCAGTGACGTGATCGAGACTAACTTGTAGTTGGCCTTTCTCTGCAGTGACATGGTTCATGGTAGCTTGTAGTTGGCCCTTATCTGCAGTGATGTGGTCCATGCTAGCTTGTAGTTGTCCCTTCTCTGCAGTGATGTGGTCCAGTCTAACGTGTAATTGGACCTTTTCGTCAGTGACGTGTTTGAGATTAACTTGCAATTGTACCTTTTCTTCAGTGATTTGGTCAATGCTAGATTGTAGTTGGACCTTCTCTTCAGTCAAGTGGTCAAGACTAGCTTGTAGATGTACTTTCTCTTCGGTGATGTGGTCTATGCTAGCCTGTAAATGGACTTTTTCCTCATTGATGTGGTTGAGACTGGCTTGCAGTTGGACCTTTTCTTCAGTGATGTGCTCCATGCTAGCTTGTATATTGACTTTCTCTTTGGTGATGTGGTCCAGCCTAGCTTGTAATTGGACCTTTTCTTCAGTGACGTGGTCGAGACCAACTTGTAGTTTGCCATTCTCTGCAGTGACCTGGTCCATGCTAGCTTGTAGTTGTCCCTTCTCTTCAATTAGCTGATTCAAGCGAGTTTCCAGATTAAGTTTCTCTTCAGTTATTTGACTAAGGTCAGTCGCAAGCTCATTTTTTTCATGACCGAGTAGGTTTAGATTCGCCTCAAGTTGGACTTGTTTCTCAGTTAACCATGTCCTCGCCTCAGTTTCCTGCTGTTTCTCTTCAGTTAGCTTGTTCAGTTTGGACTCCAGCGTAGCGACGTTCTCCTGAAGCAGGTTCACTTTGTTGGACTCTTCACAGGTCCTCTCAAACAGCTCCTCTCTGGCAGTGACAAACTGAGACTCGAGGATGGAATTCTGGGACTCAACATCTAATAGCCGCGACTCCAAGACAGAAACCTGAAAACAAGCATTCAGGATTTAGAAGAACTTTGATGAAAGTGTACTTCTCAAATGAAGATATTTCAAAAAGTGCGACTAAAGCCGACGTATCATCTTTCATCACTTAAACCCTCTATAGCCTACTTGGTGAACTACTTTGGACTCTCTTTTTATCCCTACACCTAATCTCTTTGCTGACAATAGCTGACCCTCAAGCTCACAACGCAACACACAAGTTTCAAGATCAGCAATTTCTTTGGCTTCTAATTCTCTATATAAACACTACAATTAGTTTGTACCTGGGCCTGACTGTCCACCACCTGGGCCTCCATGGCAGACCTCTGGGTCTGGCTTTCTGCTAACTGAGCCCCCAGAGAAGATACGGTTCCATTCAGCTCCTCCACCTGACTCTCAAAGGCATTCATGGCCGTCTCATTGTCCTCTAGATCCATCTGTAACATCTCCATCTGGACCTGCACAGGAAGATGTACAGTATATAGAAATACTTAATTTGAACATATTCTAAAGTCAAGTGGCCAAAACAACACAGGCTGATAAGTCTGAAATAATGATTTGGCTTCCCCCATTGTGGAACGATTTTGTGCCAAGGATCTTGATAAGAGAAGATTTGTGTTGTTAAACATTTTCAAAAATACCATATCTAGGAGCATTTCTGAATAGAATTTTTTGAATAAAATATGATAGTAGTAAAACTGTTCAACATTTTGCAGGGAACCACTTCAAGGACCACTGCTTTACAAAACCATGAAGCACACCTTGATCTTGTGCATGGAGACGCTCTTCTCTTTGAGGGAGTCTGATGCTTTGTTCTGCACTGCCTCTGCTGCGTTCAGCTTGTCCTTCAGACTCTTTATCTTGGAGTCTCTGTCCTGCAGACCGCTGGAGGCAGCAGACAGCGTGGTCTTCAGCGTCTTGTTCTCTGTCTGACGAGAGGACAGCTCTTGTTTGGCAGCGCTTTCTGCCTCCTTAAGGTTCTTCTGTTGGTTGAGGGAGTTTTTCAGCTCCAGCAAGTGGTTCTCGGACTCTCTGTTCAATCTATTGATAGGAATAAAGTCACAGTCATGACATTTTAGTTGACGATTAATTGTTGTACAAATAATTGTGATCGATTTGTGTTTTTGGCATAGAAATACCGGTATATAGAATTATACATCAATTCTAAATTACTTTACCTTTTATGCTTTATAAACAAAAACTGCACAAAATGACTGGTACCAATAATCAAAAGAAAAACAGCAGAAATTGCTACCTACACAGTATTTCTGCAAAATTTCAAAGGATTAATTTATACATGAATGGGAAAGATTCTGACAATACTGCAAAATAACTGCGGTCAGGCTATTATATAATATCATGAGAGGGCTACCTGTCGGTGATCTCTTGGACGTCTCTCTCCAAAGCGGACATCAGGCTACGTTTCTCCATCAGGGTTGTCTCCAGAGTGTCTTTAGACTTCTGGAGGTCAGTGAAGGCCTGGTTGACCGTGTCCAGCTCACTCCTCAAGGCAGGAAGTGTCTCTGCTGCAGCGTTACTGGTGATGAGTTCCTCTCGCAGAGAAGAGATCTGACCCTGAAGGTTGTCTTTCTCCTCTGCCTGGGAACGCTGGAGGGTCTGAATCAGTTGATTTAGTCGTTAGTCAAGTTCAGGTACATAGATACACTTGAAGTATTGCAATATATGTAATGTATAGAAACATTACATATACAGTAGTAGGACATAAATGGCCTACTAGTGCACAAGTAGAGCCGCGCAAGTACTGTCGACCGCTACAAACTGTCAAATCTCAGCTTCTGTGAAAGAACGTTTGAAATATTGAATTATTAGGTTTAGCCATTTGCTACGTACCTAGTTTTTGGAGGTAAAAAAGTAGTATTGTGAAGTATGGTAAAAGTAATGCCTCAAATGCCTCTGTATATGTAATTTGTAAGTTGATTAGCGGTATAATGTGGTTACTTTGCATATGCCTCGTTTGATGCGTATGTATCGTAGCAGAATATGACGTCAGGGTATAACTGGTACAACTAGCTCTCAATGATGACGTAATAAAGATGTGGATTAAAGGACCCAATGCCAGGGTGTAATTGGTTTTCGATGGTGACGTAATGACGATATGTTTTAGTGTCGGGAGGATTAAAGGTAATGCCCCTATGTATACATGTATGTAATCTGACACCACTGCCATATCAAGAACGGCGACATACGAAAATGAAAACTATTACTTGCGCAAGTAAATAGGAATACAGTTAAACACATTTATTTAAATTGTTATAAAACTAGACTGGCGCGCGGCTGTAGAGCACCGAGACAGTAACGATGGAAGTTGGAGATCCATGCCCCACCCGGCTATGCAATACCCGTTGTACCCGTGTCAGAGTAACCGTTCCAACCTGGAATCTGTCTGTGTCCCTTTTATGCCCATATATGGAGATTTCTGTATCCGTCTCTTTGTGTCCCTTTATCCCTATACAGTATATGTATGGACCAAATATGGAGTGTTGTGATGTCACATATATATTTTATACTACATAGGGTACAATAACCAATCAAGTTCTTTGGCCATTTGGAAATAGCCGACCTATGAGCTCACAACGTGCCGTGATTAGACATGTTGTGAGCTAGTAGATTGGCTACTTAACTTGGTTGGTTTTATTATGCTTAGTTAAATGTGTAATTTGTGTATATCCTGGGTTTAAGTTATATTGAGTTTACTACAGGCAGCGGTGGCCGAACGGTTTGCGGAGCGGTCTCGATATCGGAAGGTCGCTAGTTCGTATCCCCGGACCGGCACGTTAAAATTACCACCGCTGAAGTGCCCTTGGACAAGGCATTGAACCTCTACCATGAAATGTTCTATGAGCAGGGCCTGGCTGTAAACAAGTTCTTGAGCTTAGTCCAGTTACCCTGGGTAAACATAGTACCATTCCTTACTTGTATTTCTTTGGCCAAAATCAAATCATACTCCTGTATATACCTCAGCCTCCCTGATCTTCTCCTGGGCTTGCTCCTGCAGCACTCTGAGCTCCTCCTCCAGGTGTCTGAGGCTTTCTGAGGAGACCTCCAGGGCTCTCCTCTGCTCCTCCTTGGTGGAGGTCAGGGTCTGAACCTGCCCCTGCAGCTCTTCGGTCAAACACCTCTGTGCCTTCAGGAGGGATTCCAACGAGGTCACCTGAATGAATTAAATTATGTTAACCTCTCGTTCATCACAGATATTTAGATTTGAATGGGTATTTCTCCTTTATTATTCTTTTTTCCATTTTTTTTCCTGAAAGTAATTTATTTGGAAACGTCTTCCTTACGAAGCCTAAAAGGCTCCAATGTTCAATGCCAAAAACACAATTCAATTGTTAATCGCAATTATGTGTGTGACAATTATTCATCAGCTTAAATTTGTAATCATGACAGCCCTACCTACTACTTTATTCCATTCCGTACAGGAAACAAACAGAATGAGGAGTACCGGTATTACAAACACATGGGAGACCACAGAGGTTCCCCTGGATTGAATGGACATGGGCGTCGAATTATATGACGTTCAGTTATATGGAAACGAGGTATGATCTTGTTGTTCTAACCTGATCTTTAGCAAACAGGAACTCCTGCTGAACTTTCTCCACACTGAATTTGACTTGCTCCACCTCCAGGTTCTTTGCTGTTACAGTCTCCTCACAGTGTCTGAGCGCCGCAGCCTTCTCCTCACTCAGCCTGGGAGACACGAACAGAACATGTGCATTTTAGGAGCTGCAGTTGCTGAAATTGTGGATAGTCTGGTTTGCGAGACTAGTGTAGATATTTATTCTTCCACCGTAGTCTGAAAACTCACCTCTTCAGACTCCATCTTAGCTCGTAGCACTTGCACTACCCATGCCGACCTTACAGGCATATGTAAAGGCTAAACTTATTCATTTAGATTGCATTTTATATAGTCATAGCTTGAAGCTTCACTCTGTTCATTGTACAGATATTCTACTGTTAGACAGATGTTAGGTTCTTGGCTTGCTTATGATTCTTGATGAGCATTTCTATGTATTTGATGTATTACCATGTGTTGTTCTTGCTTACTGTAAATCGCTCTGGATTAAGAGCGTCTGCTAAATGCCTGAATTGTAAATTGTAGATGGAAAAAAGAGCAGACCAAGTACTCAAGTTCAAGTTCATATGAAGTCGAGTGTGTAATAATAACCTGCTGTATTGTTCCTCTTGTTGCACAGTGAGTTGGGCGAGTCTGTCTCGGAGCTGTGTGATCTCTGACTGGCTCATGTCTATCAGCTGGTCTTTGGAGCAGACCAGCTCACACACCACCTGGTGCTGCTCCTGGAGCTGCGAGGTGGACCTCTCTGCCTGCTCCGCCCGGATGACCTCCTGGGCCAGACGGACCTCCACATCTCTCACCTGTTCAGATGGGAAGAAAAAGATGTGGAATAACGCATAATCTCGGGATCAACATTGGAAGCCTGCAATATGGATCTTGGACTTTAGGAGGCCAGCCTGAGGCATCAGTCATCTATTATATTGTATTCACAATGTTCCAATAATGTTCACCGACACAATTGAATCATTACCGGTATTCGCAATTATTTGAGTGACAATTCATCTTCAAGTAAAATGTCCTACTGGTGACAGCCCTACCTGTGCCTCAAGCTGTGTGACTTGCAAGCAGACGTTGTCCAGGTCTTTGGAGTGTTTGTGTCGGGCCTCAGACAGCTCAGACTGCAGCTGTTCATACTGGTGGCTCTTCTCCTCTAGGTCGGTGCACTTGATGAGGAGCTCTCCCTTCAGGGAGTCCACAGTGCTCAGCAGACCGGCCTTCTCCCCCTCCAGGCTTGACACATGCTCCTGCACCCCAGGGAACACAGCAGCACACATCAGGGATTAAAGCATGAAAGACTAATTGTCCATAATTGTCAATATCGGGCCGAAAGATCTTATCTACAGTATTCTCCATATTTTAACTTTGTGTGGGGTTTTTTTTCTCCTCCATTAATTAATTCCTTACTTGATCATACTACAGTGTCACACAAAAGCAGCAGATCTGCACACTCTAAACATGGCACCATGTTTTAATTAGAATCCTTAAAAGTAACCGTTTTGGACATGAGGTTTCAGAGACGATATGTAAAATCATGATATTTTGGTATAATGGCTCTAAACCTATTCTGCTGCTGTTCTGCATACAGCCAAACAGTTGAAGAAATAACAGATTTATGGGAGATGCTTCGGAACAAGTAGTTAAATTACTCTCCAAATCTCAAATTAACCTAAATATCTACTATACAGTAGCCACAGAGTTATTATGCCTCATTTATACTTAAACACGCACCGGAAAATAGACGATCTAGGGCACGTTGTTAACTTGGAGATGATCAGCTATTTTGGGCAATTATATATTGGGAATTGACGCAAACATTTTTTTAAAGGTGCCACAAAACAATTACCTTTAGTTGAAGGCTGGTCTGGTCCTGCAGCTCGAGGCTCTTCTCCAACTCACTGATCTTGTCATTCAGGTCTTTCTGCACAGCCTCTGTGTTGTTAATCACACCCTCCTTTTGGGTTCTCCACTCCAGCAGGGACTGGTGGGCCTTGTCCATCTCGGACAACTGGTTCTGACTGGAGGCCAGATTGGTCTGCAGTTCCTGGTTGTTCTTCTCCATCTCGGACAACTGGTTCTGACTGGAGGCCAGATTGGTCTGCAGTTCCTGGTTGTTCTTCTCACTCTCGGACAACTGGTTCTGACTGGAGGTCAGATTGGTATTCAGTTCCTTGTTGTTCTTCTCACTCTCGGACAACTGGTTCTGACTGGAGGTCAAACTGGTCTTCAGTTCCTGGTTGTTCTTCTCCAGTTCAGACAACTGGTTCTGACTGGAGGTCAAACTGGTCTTCAGTTCCTGGTTGTTCTTCTCTGTTTCGGACAACTGGTTCTGACTGGAGGTCAAACTGGTCTTCAGTTCCTGGTTGTTCTTCTCTGTTTCGGACAACTGGTTCTGACTGGAGGTCAAACTGGTCTTCAGTTCCTGGTTGTTCTTCTCTGTTTCGGACAACTGGTTCTGACTGGAGGTCAAACTGGTCTTCAGTTCCTGGTTATTCTTCTCTGTTTCGGACAACTGGTTCTGACTGGAGGTCAAACTGGTCTTCAGTTCCTGGTTATTCTTCTCTGTTTCGGACAACTGGTTCTGACTGGAGGTCAAACTGGTCTTCAGTTCCTGGTTCTGGTTGGAGAGCTGTTGGGATTTGATCTTCTGGTCCTGCAGTTCACTCAAAGTCCTTGAATAGATAGATAAATGGAAATCAAAAACAGATATAATGCAAAGGATGCAGAAAAGGCTTATTTTTTTTTCTTCATTAAAAAAAAAAAAGACCCAACATATTGATTTCTAGGGAACACTTAGTAGAAAGGTTACCATCTATACAAGGGGAGTATAAATTCAGACAACCACCCACCAGAGATGTTCCCATGTACTGGGTTAGCATCGGTCAATACAGAGAGTACCGATAATACGATAATACCATAGTGCAATTTAAACAGATCTAGGACAGTGGTTCAGGGACCACAAGTGGGGTCCAGGGACTATCTGTGTTTCCTGAAACTCTGAGAGGTTACCAAATGGACCCATAAGTTCCATTTGTATTTTGTACACTCTCACTCTTATTATGAAGGTCCTTGAAATTAAAAGGTTTGAGAACCACTACAGAGAGTATGAAACAGCATTGCAACATCAACTGAAGCATTCAAAATATTAATAAATGAAATAGGCGCCAGTATCAGAATGGCACAGACTGTCATACTCGCCGATATCAGCATTTTAGGCAGCTTTTACGATGCTGGTATCGGGACAACTCAAATCAGGACCAAAATTGAGTATTTCAATTTAATATCTGACCGAAACAAGTGACCATCAGAACTGTGTTGTGCTTCTCCTCCTGTACCAACCTGCTGCCTTTGGCCTCTGCATCACAGAGGGACGTCTTCAGATGTTCCACCTCCTGGTTTGAGGAGCCTAGTGATTTCTTCAGGTTGTCCACCTCCTGGTTTGAGGAGCCTAGTGATTTCTTCAGGTTGTCCACCTCCTGGTTTGCGGAGCGAGACTGCTGGTCCAGTTTAGAACCAAACTGCTTCAGTTCCTCAGCCTGAGATTCACATTTAGCTAGAGAACAAAATGAACACAAAGAAATCAGCTGAAACGCCCGAATGTGACATAAGGTGATGTTAAGAAGAAAATGTGCACATATTATTAGTACCACTTTATTGTCACATCACAAGTTTACAGGTGATTTTATTTTTGCCATTTAGAATAGAGAAACAAAATCAGATTACAATCAAGTAATCTGATCTGACTTTGTTCAAGTTTGCTTGAGTATGATCGAGTATGACATTACGAATAACTAAATAATATGGAGAGGATTCTGCGTGAGAGAAACAATATAAATGTTAACTTAAATGTGGTCAAAATAGAAATAAATGAGGCCTCACACTGCGTTGTGAGCTTGTAGATCGGCTATTTTCACAATGTTTGCCTTTCTTACATATTTGCAAATTTCTTAAAATACCTTCAATTGTAACTTTGGAAATGTGCAGAAAACCTGTATACACTTAGGCTTTACTGTATGTTGGTTTGTTTCCTGTCGAGTGAGAAAACAATGTTGCACATTCAGCTAATAATCTGGGGACCCCCCACAATAATTTGGGGGCCCCAGTTTGGGACTAGTTTACCTCTGAAATCGTCTAGTAGGGCCTGGGTGCGTTTGAGGCTCTGCTCGGAGGTCTTCTTTTCGTCCTCCAGGCGAGACAGCTGTCTGCTACTCTGGTCCAACTGAACACTCACACTGTTCTTGTCCTTCTGTAGCTCCTGGAGGGAGGGAGAGAGAGAGATGAACACATGAACCACCATCACCCTGACATCCATCAGAGAGATGAACACATGAACCACCATCACCCTGACATCCATCAGAGAGATGAACACATGAACCACCATCACCCTGACATCCATCAGAGAGATGAACACATGAACCACCATCACCCTGACATCCATCAGAGAGATGAACACATGAACCACCATCACCCTGACATCCATCAGAGAGATGAACACATGAACCACCATCACCCTGACATCCATCAGAGAGATGAACATGAACCACCATCACCCTGACATCCATCAGAGATGAACACATGAACCACCATCACCCTGGCATCCCCGTTTCTGGGATGGTTGTAAAATGGCAAAAATGACTGAAGATCTTTCACATAGTTAAAAAAAAGAAAAAGAAAAAAAAAAGTAAAGCTCACGAGCCATCAATTATTTTGTAATCATTGCTATAGACTAGTAGAGCATTCATTCAGCAAAAGGAGACTCCCCATCTCTCTTCAAGTCGGCATACCAATTTCACCCAATCAGGAGACAGAACCCAATCTATCAGTTTCAATTTTACAGTGTTCCAGTTCTTTTTTCATGTTTTATGTTACTATTGTTCTTTCTCCAAATTATTTGAAATTGGCATCCTGACCTGAAAATGCATTGTTTACTAAAGAGCAGGAGAGATGGGAAGACCACAGTTACTAAAAACTAAAAACACATATTTTATTTCTAACAAAAAGAAAACATCAGTCACATCACCATTAAGTGGTTAAAGGACTGTTTAACTGCTCCAGTTCCTGGTTGTTGATGAACCTACCTCCATCTTGTGCCGGAGGTCCTGTTCCCTGGCCTGGCCCGCCTGGACACTCTGCTCAGTCCTCAACACCTTCTGTCTGTGCTCCTCCAACTCCCTATCCAACTGAGACTTCTGGACGGACATCTAGGACACAAGGAGGCAGGAGGAACCGGAGAGAGCGGAGGATAGGAAACAAGAAGAGGAGAAAATGGAGAGGAGAGGTAAAGACCACGGAAGAAAAAAGTAGTTTGAGATTTATTAAAAACAGATACTGATCTCTGATGGCTCTCTAATGAAAATAGACAGTCAAAAGCTGTATGATCGTAAACAAACACGCCTGCATGCGTCAGCAACTATATCCATGACGACTCACTGAAGAATACTGCATTAAACCCTTTCTGGCTCAGTTTATTGGCCTAGTGCAGAGCCGCTTACCTTCTCCAATTCGGCCTGCAGTCGACTGGACTCTGTCTTGGCCTGTTGGAGCTCCTGGCTCAGTTTGCTTCTGGTCTGGTTCAACTGCTGGTCCAGAGCCTGCTGGCTGCTCTGCAGCTGAGCCAGCTCCTACACGAGAAGAAAAAATAAATACTTTTGTCATTTGCTATAAGTTAAATGTCCTCAAATTGAACATTGTGATCATATGTAAGTGTTTCTATTTGATTTCAAGATTATTTATGTGGTTCTCAAAGTTGGGTCCAGGGGGACATCACCAAAAGTAGTTAATTTTACCCATTCTACCCCTGGCACTAAAGATTTTCGGAGGGGGTCCGCAGCCAAATTACAATTTGGGGGTCTTTGGCATAGTTGACAAAGTTTGTGAACCAATGATATACAGTAGTTCTCAAAAAATCAGGAGTGGCATTAGACCTAAAAATGGTGTCATTGCTGACATTGTTGAGTGTTGTGGTAGAGGGCTCTATTTTCGTCCATGCTAAACCCCTTATCCCTAAACTACTTTACTATTTTGAAAAACAATTTTGAATAGTTAAAATAGCCAATCTACATCAACACGTTGTGAGCTTGTAGATTGGCTATTGTAACTATTCAAAGATGTTTTCCAAATATAAAAAAGGCAAAGTAGTTAATAGGGACAAGGGGTTTAGCATGGACGAAAAGAGAGCCCAGTGTCCTGCTGTCATTACCTTCTGGCTGTTCCTCTCCTGGTCTTTCAGTTTCTGCTCCAGGACTCTCTTGCAGCTCTCAGCGTTGTGTCGCTGGCAGCTCATCTCCTCTGTGACTTGTTTTAGCTTCTGCTCTGCCGAGGAACACTAAAACCACAACATTTCTTAACTCAACCTGAGCTGAGCTCAGAATAAATCACAGGTTGCTTTAACTTTTGCTTTTATGAAATATCCGAGACCTTTAGGGTTTTATGGAAAGTATTTACGCTGCCCAACAAAAAGCTTCTATAGAAGACATGTTCCAAATAAGTGATATCAGTGGTGGCGACTGGGAACTTTAATCCATGCGTACCTTGGCTTCAGTCTTCTGCAGTTTGTCAGTGAGCTGGCTGCCTTCCTGTCGGGTCTTGTTGAGGTCCCGGTCCCGGTCGGCCAGCTCTTTGCGGGTTTGGTCCAGGTGAGACTGCAGGTCCAGCAGCTTGTTGGCCTGGCCGCGCAGCTCCTTCTCCTGACTGGACAGACTGCTCTCCAATTCTGAGACACGGCCTCGCAGCTCTGACAGACAGACACACACACACACACACGTGCAAGGACATCAACATCTTAGGGTGGTGACACACACACACCCACACTTGTGAGGACAACACACACACACACACACACACACACACACACACACACACACACACACACACACACACACACACACACACACACACACACACGCTCATTAAACTCACCTTGATTCAGAGATCTGAGTTGATCCATTTGGTGAGTGGAGCCAACCCCCGGGCTGTGCGGCACCACAGATGAGCTGATTCGCTGGCCGTGTTTGATTGGCGTCTCCTCTTGGGCGCTCCAGAGGGAGGATCCTTGGGCCCGCCTCTTCGCAGGCGTTTCCATCATGGCGGGCCCTGCTTGGGACTGATGGCTCTGTGCGTCGCCCTGCTGTTGCCATGTAAATATGGAGGATCCGGCCTGTTGCCTGGCAGCGATGTCTCTGTGACTCACACTGACTGACGACTGATTCAACAGCTAGAAGAGGGTCCAATACGTTAGTTATTATAGATTCACTTTTCACAGGGCTGATTTTAAGTTTCACCTACAAATCGTTGGCAGAAAATCTTTTTCCCCCCGTAAATTAATCATTAACTTGAGGATCATACTACAGCATCACACTAAAGCATTAAACGTTCTGCAAGCTGGAAACACAGTGCAAAGCAACGCGTTCTGAGCTTATGGATCTGCTACTTGATATGTATGGTTCATCCTTAGGTTTAAAGGACTACTCGGCCGACTTTTTTTTACAAAAGAAATACAGAACAATATGCTTAGTTTAATCTAGAAATCGATCTATTCCCAGTGAAGTCGGGTGTTTAATAGAGTTCCCAACAGGCCTGAAAATGTGGGTCCCTCTGCCCAGGTTCGGGCAGAAGTTGAGAACTCTAGTGTTTAAGTGCACTGATGATGTAATGTTTACACTGACTCACTTTGACCTGCAGGACTTTGAGTTCAGTCTCCAGTCTCTTCCTCGCTTCCACCTCCTTGTTGTATTTGTCCTGAAGCTCCTCCATTCTGTTGTCTGACACACAATCATACACATCACACACACGTTATTACACAAACAACACTTAGGTAGGTAGGTAGACCACAGTGTTCAGTGAGTGTTAAATACCGTGCTGCTGCCTGTGGGGTGGGGGGGCTGCAGGGGTGGGGAAACTCTTCTGTGGGGTGCCATAGGACTGCAGCTCAGAGGATGAAGAGGGCTGTGTGCGATCCAACTCATTCTTGTTCCTGAGGGGGGAAGGACGCAGACCCACAGTGTAAACAAACAGCAGATGCTCCGTGTTGCGACACAAAAACAGCATCGAATTTTTTTCATCACTACCTGATTTTTGTGTGGTGAACCGATTCAAAAGTTAAAAAAGTTTGTGTGTGTAAACACAAACTTGATTTGTAATGAATGGCTATTTTTCATAGTGTCATAGTGTAAACACAAACATTAAAAGCTTGACATGATTATGTAGATGATAAGAGCACCTCTCACTTCACAGTCACGGGTGTGATTTTTATTAATTTCATCAAAATGTGTGTCAAAACATTGGTAGTCGTTGGTCTAGGACTCCCCGACACCTGCATCGCACCAAAAACCTGTCGTCATCAATAGCGACTCTCCAACTCACTTCTTCAGCTCCTGTTCAAGATGTTCAACAGTCCTCTTGCAGGAGCTGAGCTGTCCGTCCAGGTAGCTCACCTGGGATCAGGAAACAAAACTCTTTGAGTCAAAACATCACAGTGAATCAAATTAAAGTCAACAAATGTGATTAGGCGATTATGTAATAATTGTGGCAGGTCTGAGGCTTCTGTTGAACTGACCTGCTGCTCCTTGACCCCCAGCTCATGGACGACTTTCTGACGAGCTTTCTCCAGTGAGTCACATGACTCCACCAGCGACTGGTTCTCTCTCTTCAGAGAAGACGCCTCACTGCGCTCACTGTCCACCTGGAGAGGACGCGAGAATGGTAGGAGAGATTTAAAAAAAATAAACCATAGTAACCAATCTAATGTGCTTGTTCTTGTACAGTGACACTGTCATACTACAGAGTGTAAATCTGGACTTAAATCCCCATTCCCATACCTTCTGTTTCTGCTTCTGCAAGGCAGCCTCCAGCGCGTCAAGCTGGAACTGTTTCTGAGTTCTTTCCTTCTTCAGCTTGTCCAGCTGGCCTTCGATCTCCTGGATCTTCAGCAGGACTTTGGCTGGAAGGCCATCCTTCCACTCCTCCACTGCCCAGCTCATCGTGACCTACAGTATACCACAGTACCTATGGACAACAGCAAGCACAGAAGAAGTGATCATTAGAAACGTGGAATGCCCTGGCTGACGGCATCCATTATCAGGAGACCACAAGATGGGGAGATTTTCCTATAGAAAACGACTTTTTGTACAATGATTTTAGCCTTAAGGTCTGACTGTCTACATTGTTACTAATAAAGTTGTAGGAATGATGACCGTGTTGGCGTGTTAGTGGCTGGAGAAGCAGTACAGAGGCATTGGTAAAGGTTAACGGTATTAATGATATGTTTATTCACCAAAGGAGCACTACCAACTGGCATAAATGCAGGAAGCTCTCTACTCCCAGCACAGACTTCAGTTCACTGGCAATTAATGGCAGTTTTTTATACCCAGCTGGAGATAATGATAATGGACTATACCATTTACAGGGGTGTCTTCAAATGAGAACATACCATAAATACATACATAAGCATACAATAAATACATATAAATAAATAACCTTAAACCATACAAATGTTAAGTTTCTGTGAACTACATGAACTATACAAGTTATATAATAAGTCCTTCAACACTACAACATAAATAAGCAATCTCAACAGCACATCTTAACCCCCTGCTATCCTGACATGGTCCAGCCCAATCCTTACTGAAACACATCACAGGCAATTGTTAGGCATTCAACAATTCAACAATATAACTCCACATTATTGCACTTCCCAAACATATTGCATCTATAACCCACATTGCACTTGCCCCTCATGTTTGTTAATCACCAAGCATTTCCCCCAGCCAACGAGTGGAACTCGTTGGCTGAGTGGCCATCTCAGATAAACAGGAAACGATATTAAACAATAAAATCATGACTGCAAAATACAACTGTGCAAGTTAATAAAGTGCCAATATGCTGTGCAACATAAGTAACAGAGGACCACTCTGTTACAAAAGTATTCAATCAATCAGACCATCTTGAGGCATTTTTTGTCTAAATCAGTGATAATCAACTATTCCCTGGAAATATGAGAGATTGAATCTGTCTTTTTGTAAAATTGCAACAAATCGCAGTACTGCAAGGCAGTGAGCATCGACTAAACAGAACAACACCCCGCCTTACCCCTAGCTCTGGTCCATAGCCTTCTCCTGCTTCGATTCTGACCTGTATACTGCAGGTCAGAATCGAAGCAAGAGAAGGCTATGGACCAGAGCTAACCTTACCCCTAAATGTTTGAGTATTGTAGTATGTATAGTTTATATAGTTTCATTATATAGATATTCCACTGTTACGTTCCTATAGCTTACACATGTTTCATGATAACTACTTTTTATGTATGTGATGTTTTGCCATGCTTTTTGTTCTTGCGTAATGTAAATCGCTCTGGATTAAGAGTCTGCAAAATGCCTAAATTACACTACTAAAATAGATACATTGTGATCTTGTAGACGGCCACCTATTATGACCCTTAAGTGAATGTGGATTTGAGTACAGTTCAGGTGTGTATCGATTCGAATATAAAACAACTGCAATCATTATATTCCACTGCGTTGGGCATTTGTGAATAAACTAACATGTGCAATAATTAATAATCATTCATGCCTGCATGAAGATCATGCCACAATGACACCAGCCAATCTATACATTTCACCTCTTGTACAGCATGTTGCTTCGATGCTTATGCTTCATTATTAGCCCAAAGTTTTAGATTCTCGTTGGGCTACTTCATTATTATAAATCAGATCACTGAAGAAAATCTTAAATACTTGCTAGTTTATTGCATTTATTTATCTCTGTCGATGGTGACAGAGATAAATAAATCCCTTGCCTTAAATTGTGTACAAACATACCTGGAAATAAAGATCATGCTAATAATAGTAAGACTAATATTAAACACCACTGAAAGGTTCGAGCATTATACTACCTAAGGATGCATTTTAAACATGATGCATTTTAAACTCTTAAGATTGTTAATATATTATATTTGCAGGAAATATTTTTTGAACGTGTTCTCAGTTGCAACTATAGCCCCTCTCGGAACCCTCCATAAAGCTTTTATAAAAATGTCAGAAACTTTACTACCATTGGGTTCTGCTTGTGGGGTAGCCCCTCTCGGAACCCTACATAAAGCTTTTATGAAAATGTCAGAAACTTTATTACATTCGGGTTCTGCTTGCGGGGCTACTTGTGGGGCTATAAGTTGCAACTAGAGAACTCTTTTGTTTTCTCTCCATCCTGGACATCAAATCACAAAATACAACTAAAACAAACTCAAATATTAACGATGATCTTCGATTAAGATTTTAATTTAATTAACGATCGCATTTCTCGATTTGTAATAACAGAGAAGGTAAATTTATAGTGTACTTACTTTGGGCGCGTGGTTACTTTCCTAATTTTCCTACAGTACTCCGTCGTCCTGTGAGTCCATCAGTTGAAAAAATTCAAATCCACCCAAACAAATGGTAATCCAGGCAGCTTCAAGCTCATTTGCTGGGTCTTGTCACATGTATTCAACGACGTTGCTGGTTGGATACGTCGATTACAGCGAACCAGAGTTACGACAACACGCCATTCCAATGGTGGCTCTTCTAAATGCTGCACTGGACTCAGGAAACAGCCCAGCTTGATCTTAGTTAAATCCCTTTTAATTTTAGATCATTTGTTTACAGTAGTAGTACAATATAAACATTACAGAAACTTTAAAACAACTTGCACACATGCCTACTTAGATAAAATAGCTGATATTTGCGCCGCCCACTCCAGCGTGACAGCGTGTCATTCTCCAGGGTGCATGAACAGTATGAACAGCGCTCGAGCGCTCAGTTTTCTGCCCCCTCAATGTCGTAACTCTGTCTTACTCTATGGCTCTGCTAATAACCAATGCCGCCATCTAGTGGTCAGTCAGTCTTTCGCTCTTTAGTCTTTCCCCTAGCCTGATTATCAGACTGTAGCTTAGTCCAGATAGCCTGGATCCAGCCCAAAGACCCCGCACACTCTCTGAGTGCATCATATTCAATATCCAATAGAGTTCGATATTTTAATTTAATTTAATATTATACTCAATTAAAAGCTTTTCAGAGTTGAAAAGCCCCTTCCCCTGACCTCCTCATAAGGGTAGGGTGGTGGGAACCATAGGCTGGGTGGGAACAGAGATTGGAACCAGAACATTCTGGGCACTAGGGAAAACTGGGGAACTTGGAAGAGTGCACTACTAGGGTTTAGTAGGGAAATGTCATGTGGTCACCAAAACAGCGGGTACCAGGCCTCGGTAGAATGGGCAGGATTATACGCAGCAGCAGTATTAAGGTTAGGGACCTATTTTTTGTATTTAAGGTGCCCAGTTTTCCCTGGTCTGGTGCCCACATTTTCCTAGTGCCCAGTCTTCCGAGGCCTGGTGCCCACTCTTCCTGGTGCCCACTCTTTTCTAGTGTCCAGTCTTCCCCCCAAAATGGTGGGGAAGTGCTTTTGCTGTGGTCCGTGGCTTAAATACATCATAAATAATGGACCTTGTCTTGACATGAAAACCACTGATTTAGATAATAGTACATCATCACTGGGGGTCCTTGTCTCCTTGACATGGACATGTTTGAGGACCAATATGCTGTAAAATAACATCCAAACTAAAGACATTGAGGATCCATTGAGGTGCAGCAGTCAAGTCATCTACGAATCCTCAGGGTATCAAAGGCTAGAGCTAGACAGTATACCCCTAGAGCACTGATTCTCAACCTTGTTTAATGTCAAGGAGCCCCAGTTTCATACACATTAGACTAGCCTGACATTGGCCACTGGCCAAACTGATTCACTCACGCTGAGGCATGAGTGAATCCACTCCACATAAATCCACTTTATGTCTGGCCAAAGCCTTAGCCAGGCTAGCGTTAGGCCACAACAGACCACCATTTGATATTGTTGCTATCGGGCAGAAAGCCATGAACCTCTCATCTCAACATGTTAACTTGTTTTTCCGTACATTAACACCCTAATTGATCATTCATGCCTACAGCATCACACAAATAAAACGTAGCAAATCAACAAGCTCGTGTTTCGAGCTTGTAGATCTGCTACTTTTGCTGTTTTTGAATTTGAATCCTGAAAAGCTGAAAAACCTGTTTTTCAGAGACCCCAGTCTGTACAATCCTCAGTGTTCATGTAACTCTCTGTGTACATAACAGACCCCACAGTGAGAACAACATAGTCAATCATATTATTTACTTTTTTTTTTAAAGAAAAGAAAAGAAAAACATTCATTTTGACATTGTCACAAGAGCAGAACCTTTTATTTCTTATTTTATTAAAATAAAACATTCACATTTTCTCAAAATCATGCCAAAAACCAAATGAGGCAACCTGGTCTTAGATCAGCACTCATTGTGAATAAATTAAATACAACTGGTTCCTAGATAGATACACACCAGTACAGGTCCTACTGGGACCAGTACGACTGTATGCTGGATAATAAAGCCTTGTGTGATGAAACAAAACTAAGAAACAAGGTTCTGTTAAGACGATCAAAGCACCATTCACGTTTTTTTCATGTCTTCATTGCTACAGAGTAGCTGATGCAGGGTCACTGAGATTTTATTCACAGTTTTATGAGTAAACACAACCAGAGCCTTTGGTTAGACAAGTTGGACCAAACTGGCCACCATGTTGTTGCTATTAATCACTTACTTAAGAGTCCACCAGGGCTCTATACTAGACCCCCTCCAATTTCTAATCTGCAGAACATATTCTACTTTTAACATTTTGCTGCATACCCAATTTTTGCTTCTTTAGGGTCAACTGTCAACTGATGCGTCAACGAAAGTTACATCAAAACTTGGTGGAGGAGCTTTGCAGACAGGACAAATGTATTGCCGCAGACGCTTCGAAAAAAACGTATAGGCCAATTTTTGCTTTGACCGCCACTTTGCACAACGTTGTGAGTTTTAAGTGTTCATACCATCTCCCAACTCACCGATGTCTCCCACAAAATGTAAACAAGGAAGTGAATGTGGTCTTGTTGCATCTCGGAGCTTCAAAGTGCACAACATATTATGAAGTGTCTGCCAAGGTCCTCATCTTCATTGCGCTATGCGTCGGCCAACACATGTTGCACAAAGCATGAATTGGCCTTTATTAAGGTCATTGCAGACAAAAAAACAAAACGCAGCAG
The DNA here is from genome assembly GCF_963924005.1 of Protomyctophum bolini. NCBI lineage: Eukaryota > Metazoa > Chordata > Actinopteri > Myctophiformes > Myctophidae > Protomyctophum > Protomyctophum bolini. The sequence goes on from NC_137862.1 coordinate 33,346,225, forward strand.
TGTGCACCTTTACAGTAAAGGTTCAGAATAGGGACACGACGGTAATTCATGTGACAAACATTACACGTTTGCTACAAATACGTATTAATGCCCTCCAGAACATCGCTTTCAAAAACATCAGCTGGCTCAGAACACAAACCTACTGTGGTAACAGCACGGGTTTAACATGATCAATCCTGATCAACTCTGGTCAGAACCACAGGAAAAACCCAAATGAAAAAAAAAAAGAAAAAAGGTAGAAAACACTGTCACTCATCATCGCAGTCAGATGAAAGTTTCATTGCTCTGAAACATTTTCACTTCTTCACTGATAATCATGCATTTAAAATCTATTGGATTTAAGGATGTTTCAATATTTCAAGTCATTTCAACAATAAAGAGTAAAAAACACCAAAATGGAGGTGCAGGACTTTTTCACGTCACAGGCTGTGATGTATTTGCTCACAGAGAACGTTTGCATATTCCAATATTTGCCCTCATTTGTATGATTGACAGAAATACACACAGCTGCGGAAAGGAAATGACATCATTCAGAAAGTGGTGTGTTAGGGGCCCTGTGTCCGCAGAAAACGTGTTTAACTATGGTAAAGACATGCTGGAGCTCTGCTTCCTCTTCCTAGCTCTGCAACATCATGTTTCAGTTCTCTCTGCGTCTGGGCGGAGCACCCTGGGCGCCTCAAGTGGAATATAGACCCAACTTTTGGAGAGGGAGCGCTGCACATCGTCACTTTCCCATGCAGAGGGTCATAATCGTTGAGCAGAGGTCGTCTCGTTCAGTGCACGTGTAGCTCTCTGGACATGACCAAAGTCATTAAAAAATAGAAAGAAAAACAAACGAAAAAAACACTTTCTGTAGACACAGCACCTTAAAAAGGTAGGGTAAGTGATATTGTTTCATTACAATAACTGTTACATTTCTTTATATTCTGATAGTACTCATTGCTATAGTTCAGTAACAGGAGGATTCTCCGTGGATAGGGTTATCTCTATTGCTGCCCCTCTGGAATGCACTCCCCAACAACCTAAAAAATGCCTTTAACCTTTAACAAAAGTACCTTTTGTTTTAACCAAAAAATATCACTTAATCTACCCTTAAACAGTAAAAAGAAAAAAACAGAGCAAGGTAAACTATGCATGCCGTGCAGATGTAACTTGTTTACTTTAGTTGCTTTGAGAAGGTGCTCCTTCCTTGCTCTTTAGTCAGATTTATTACTAAGTTGTGTGCCGAAAATACCAATTTACACAAGCTCACGACAAGTCGCAGGCAGCGTGATGTGTTGTTTGAGCATGATGTAGATGTGATTCCTCCTCTCCCTCTACTTCTGCTCCTCCATCTCTCGTTTGACTTCGGCAACGTAGTGGTGATCCTTCCCATGAGCCACCTCCATGATGGCCAGCGCCTGGATTCACACAATCATTAACAATTTGCAATGGATTTGATCCATTCAACAGCTTTTACAGTATAGTGAACACTGAGGTCCTGATACGTTTGGATAGTTGGTATTCTAATCCAGGATATAATCTGCACATATAGCCTTTTTATTTTTAATCAAATATACTTTTTTAAATAACATAGCATACAGTATGTAAACAAGTGACTAACATAAATCTGCATAGCATAACTAGATCAACCAAAGAAAACCAAGAGATGAATGAGGAGTGCTAGGGGGTCATGTACACAAGACGGGGGGATATAAGCGAGCATGCACATACACAGTATATATGGGCATATAGTGATGACATCAGGAAACTCCACATACGAGAATAATTTGATTATTTATAATTATATTGTTGTTAATTTACAAAATGTAGTTTTAAGTTTAATAATTAGTAATAGTTGTTATAATAATAATAATTATTATTATAATTATTTTCATTTTTGTAATGGTGGTTGGTGCTGGGGGGCGGGGTTAAGACTTTAAAAACGAGGCAAGGAGGCAAGCCACCTAGCTGGCAGAGAATTTGTAATATGTTTATTTTTGTGTGCATGTACCTCTAAAAATGAAATAAAAATATATTAAACTAGAACTGCACTCTGCCGAGTGCATACTTGCTTGTTGCACACTAGTAGGCCATAAATGGCCTACTAGTGCGCAAGCAGAGCGCGCAAGTACTTTTGACCGCTGGAAACTATCACATCTCAGTATCTCTGTGAAGGAACGTTTGAAATGTATAATCATTACGTGTAACTATTTGCTACCCAACTACTTTTTTACAGAAAAATGAATCATTGATATGTGATGAAAAAAAAAGGTATATAAACTGAATTAAAATATATTATACAGTATAATTATTTTATTACTTATTGTAAATTGTCAATTGTCATCTGTATAATCTGGTCCCAGCAGATACCACATTACGTCATCTTTGAGAGCTGGGACCAGAGTACATGGTGTGTATATGTATGACTAGCTCTCAGTGATGACGTAAGAGATATGGTCCCAGCAGACCAGGCACAGATTTACAAATTACAAATCACATTACAACTACATACAGAGTATGTAGTTGTAATTTGATTAGCAGTATACTGTGGTTACTTGGTTCCAAAAAGTGAAGCCAAGTTTTTTTCAACCGTAGGTTTGTGCTTGGTTTGCTGGGACCAGTTACAACATTACGTCATCGTTGAGAACTGGGACCAGAGTACATGGTGTGTATATGACGTAATGTTGTAACTTGTAACTTGTAACTAGTCCCAGCAAACCAGGCACAGACTTACGGTTGAAGAAAACTTGGCTTCACTTCGAAGAGACCAAGCGAAATGATTACTTGCGCGCTCTGCTTGCGCAAGTAACTACATACAGAGTATGTAGTTGTAATTTGATTAGCAGTATACTGTGGTTACTTGGTTCCAAAAAGTGAAGACAAGTTTTCTTCAACGGTAAATCTGTGCCTGGTTTGCTGGGACTAGTTACAACATTACGTCATCCTTGAGAGAGTACATGGTGTGTATATGACGTAATGTTGTAACTTGTAACTTGTAACTAGTCCCAGCAAACCAGGCACAGACTGTATGTAGTTGTTCTAGTTACAACTACATACAGAGTATGTAGTTGTAATTTGATTAGCAGTATACTGTGGTTACTTGGTTCCAAAAAGTGAAGACAAGTTTTCTTCAACGGTAAATCTGTGCCTGGTTTGCTGGGACTAGTTACAACATTACGTCATCCTTGAGAGAGTACATGGTGTGTATATGACGTAATGTTACAAGTTACAAGTTACAAGTTACAACATTACGTCATATACACACCATGTACTCTCTCAAGGATGACGTAATGTTGTAACTAGTCCCAGCAAACCAGGCACAGATTTACCGTTGAAGAAAACTTGTCTTCACTTCGAAGAGACCAAGCGAAACGATTACTTGCGCGCTCTGCTTGCGCAAGTAAAAAACTAAATCACACCTGTGTGAAGTGAGGGGCTAACTGTAGGTGATGTAAAACAAACGGTGCCATATGACGTAAATTTTCCCTTCATCGTCAATGGCGTTTACAATGGCGCCCCTAAAAAAGAAAGAAAAGGACATATCTATATATATGTAGTACCTTCTTCAGAGCCTTGACTCCAGGATTCTTCCTCTCCAGACCCAAGTAGAGACGACCCAGTTTCAGATACATGGACGCTACGTTCAGAGAGAACGGTGGATAGTGCACGCTGCACAGAAAGACAAGAGACAACGTCATTATTTAACCTTTGAGGATTGATTATTTGTTGATTATTTTGAAATAAATGTAGCACTCTGGGATTCCGTGTGAATGAAAAGTGCAATACAAATAAAAGGTATTATTATTACTATTATTATATTCATGAATGACAAAAATACAAAAAGTTGAAAAAGCAGATAGCTACAAAGCTTCTGGCCGACAGCAATGACATATTAATGAGGTTCTGTGATGTAGGCTGAAAATATGATGTATCCATAATACAGTAAGAGGCTAAATAATGCATAAAGTTACATTAACCCATTGAAACCTGGAAGCCACTCAATAAATTGTCGTGCCAGTTGCTGTGTGCTCCCCCGCGCCCTCCTCGTTCTCGACAGGATGACTGCGAGCGGAGGGGGGAAGAAAATGAATCCGCAGCATGTCAGGCAACGCTGAAGCGGCAAAATAAGCACTAAATAATATACATAAGTCCAGTGCTGATTGATGTGTTTGTAAAGCGTTATACTATTAGTATTTATTATAGAGCGCCGAAGTACTGACGTTACTCGCTCATCCCCTAGTAACCTAGTTCACAGAAGCTTTTCTCTATGGAGAATAACATGGGGTCATCTTAAATCGTCTCTAATAAGAATTGTGGTCCAAAAATAAACAAACTGTCTCTGCGATATTGTTGGGGAGGTGTCTCTGTAGCATCAGCCAGTCATATTCGATACAGTCTGTCATGTGGTCACGGACAAAGGAGCGGGGAGAAAGGTGGGTGGCTTGGGTGGAGGCCACGGAAACTGCCACGAGAATTAGTGAGTCACAACCTGGAAAGTGGTGTCATTTTAGATTTGAGCAATATAGCAACATAAGTTTTTTTCAGATAACTGTTAGGATTTAGAACAGTGGTTCTCAAAGTAGAGTCTACTACTGGTCTCCTGACCTGTAGGGTCCTACGATCTTCTCTCCGTAGCTCATGGCCTGGTCCCAGTCCTGCATGTACAGACACACTCCCATGGCCTGGTACATCATGTGCAGCATGTATACGTTGGTGTCTCCAAAGATGGAGCCCATTTTCTCCTGACTCAGTTCACACAGCTCCAACAGCTCACTGGGAGGTGCACAGCCAAAGGTCAAGGAGGAGGAACCACCAGGGTTTACTCTATTAAAAAGCAAGACAAAAACTAAAAAGGGAAACCATGAGTTGAGAAGTAGGTCGGGTGTGGCTTATTGTCGGTATCAGCCGACAGCTGGTAACACGCGGGAGTCTGTCTCCGTTACAATGAGAGATGAATGATGAGGTGGAGCCCCACACCAAGAAACAAAGAAAGAAAAGAAGAAAAATAAACACTTAAATAAAGAACCTCAAAATAGAATTGTATGTGTAAAACATCTTTGTTTTCCCACCTATCTGTCAAGTTTTCTTCTTACTTTTTTGGAAGATGTGCCTTGATTTTCCTTTGCTTATTTTTTTTTCCAACTTATTTGACTTTCACTATATCAGAAAAACTAAAACTGAAGCTGAAAACAAAATAAAATCTAAACCCAGTCAATCCCTAAAACTACTGATGTACGTAAAATTAGGGGTAGAAGCTATAGCAGAGGAATGAATGGAAGGATATTCTTGTAGTGTTTGGCCCTCCTGAACTCCTCGATGACGTTCTTGGCATAGTGGACCATGGATTTGATGTCCTCTGGGTCAGGAGGAGGGTCTAACTTCTTCCTGATCTCCATCTTAGCTTTGTCCTGGAGAGAGAGAGAGTAACTAACTATTACCCCACTATGCACCATATTCTAAATTTTAGTTTTTTGTAAATTAACAGCGACCTTGATCATACTACAGCGTCACACAAAAGCATACGAAGTAGCAGATCTACAAGCTAGAAACGCTGTGCAATGGGAGATAGCTTGTAGATCTGCTATTTTTTTATTTGAATCCTGAAAAGTAACAGTTTAGGATGTATGAGGTTTCCACCCGGCAGAGTGTACCTTTTTAATGTACAGTAGAAGAGAGGCTGCTCCAGCCCCAGTCGAGCATGCATGTGAAACTATGATTGCCACTGCTAATCACAAACATGGATACATGGAATACATGGTCCCATAAAACGTTAAGGAGACAATAGCCAACAAGTCCTTCTGGTACTTTTTAATTCAGCGTGTATATATAGAATACACCGTGAGGAGGGCATGACGCTGAAACGCATCCGTGTATGCTGCCCATGGCTTAATGAATAAAAAGAAATACGAGACTTTGGAGTGATGGCTATTGTTTTCTTATTGTGTGTATTCGTGAGCCGTGCACCCGTCAAATTGCTTTTCTCATACAACGTTAACACTCAAATTGAAAAGATTCTATGAGGAGGAGGAGACTGGAGATTAACTACTGTCCCCCCACATAAGCACAGAGTACTACAGTACTCACCACAAAACACTACCAAAATTGTGGCACTTGAAAGTAGCTCTGAGTAGGACAGAAAGGGGACATAAACACTGTCCCAGATGACACAATGAGGTTACAACACGAGTTCTGCAGCCTTGCCACGCAGTCTGGGCTGATAAAATCATTCTGTATTATATCACTGCAGACCGTGTGGCTATTTATGAATCTATATAGTCTTTGTCTAGTCCAGAACAGTTCCTTTTCAAGATTCAAAAGTATCAAAAGTAGCAGATCGTCAATAATCTTTGATGGTTTTGTGTGACGCTGTAGTATTAATATAATTTATGAAAAAAAAAAGAATACGGAGAGAAAAGGTTTATGCTGTGTTGGGTACCTTGGACCTGCTGCTGCATTCTGTACAGTCACAGGTGAAGAAGTAGGAATCTATGAGCCTCTCGTTACGGTCGTCTGTCGGATACAGCAGATCTATGTAGCTGTTGAACAACTAGAGAGAGAGAGAGAGAGAGAGAGAGAGAGAGAGAGAGAGAGAGAGAGAGAATGTTGGAAGTCAGGATAGCAATTTTATTCAAGCAGGATATAGAACTCAGTCAGGATACAGATTAACTATTTTTTTCCCCCAAGTCTGTATATATACGTACATCAACGCTAGGTGGGGTCATATCCCAAGTCTGTATATATACAGACTTACAGACCCCAACGTATACTCCGTCTATATAATGGTTGATGCCTACGGAAGCCTTTAACATTGGTCCGGTTCCTATAGCAACGCCCAGCCGTTCCAACTATGGGATTGCAAATATATTCACAGTGCAAAGCAGTTGAAAGGAGGATTTTCAAACCGCCATAACTTGGATTCCATTTTTAAATATAAAATTCCATTGAGGGACCTAAAGAGCACAGAGTAAAGTTTCTGTCTGAGCGGTTGTGTTGTGGAATTCTGGTAATTGATGAGGGAAGAAGAGTCAGAGACAATATTCAAGGAGGTGATGTTTATACTTTAACCCATTTAGACCTGAGGCTAATTCTAAAACCTAACCTAAGGTAACGTATAGAATACACCAGACCTAAATGGGTTAATGTAACATATTATGGGGAGAAGTCAATGGTAAGGTAGTTCTGCCAACAAACACATCAGACCATAGTCACACTAGCTGCTACAAGGACAAGCTGAACCATGACAATCACTATCAGGGCTATATTCTTCCACAGGGCTGTCATGGTGACAATTGGTTGACACTAGGATACCAATAATCACCACGCGATTCTTACCTCGTCACCAGGGTGGATGTCCCTCACAGCTCTGACGTCGGCCACCGTGCCTTTATATGTCACTATGACGTTAGGCTGACAGCTGTGGTTCATCAGTGCTACACTGAACACAGGGACAGAGAGAGCAGGACATTAAGATGTGATAAGAATATTAGAATATCGTTGCTGTTGGAAAGAAACTAAAAAACAAAGTAGCAGATCTACCGTGCCACATTTCATTGCACGTTACTACAGAGTAGACAGACATTGATTGTACACTCGCAATGGATATAGATCAATACATGAACCATGCGATCGCACTGCGGCGAGATCAAACAGTGTCATAACTCTCTCTCAACAGGTCTGGTTTATATACCAATATCTGATGATGATAATAAGTATGAAGTTAATTAATAAAAGGTTTAACCACAGTCTTACTCGGGAAAAACAGCCGATCCCATATGGGAGAGCTCCTCATCCTCAATGGTAAAACCATTGCAGTTCACCTGGAGACAGACAGACAAAGAGAGAACAGACAAACAGACAGGGAGGGAGGGGGTGAGAGAGATAGCGTGAGAGTAGGATCAGTAATTCCCACAGAGTGTGTGTGTGTGTGTGTGTGTGTGTGTGTGTGTGTGTGTGTGTGTGTGTGTGTGTGTGTGTGTGTGTGTGTGTGTGTGTCATCATCAGATTGGTAAACGCTGCAATGGTCAACAGATGGCGCTGGTGGGTCATTTCTCAAGCCCAAAATCCAAAAACAGATGGAAAATATTTCTATATTATAACTTGGGGAGGAGACATGTCACTACTATTGTTAATATTATAATGATTATGATTATAATTAAAGTTATGGTAATAAATCCAATGAACACGATGAGATCAAGCTTGGTTTCCCAATCATTATATAACCTGACTTTTTGTGGTGTTTGTTTTGGTTCTGTGTGTTTTTCCTTCATGAAATTAACTACGGCTACCATACTACCATCAAACAAAATGTGTGATGCTGTGTGTAGTATACTATACTGTGTGTGTGCAATCAAAATGGTCAGGTGCAGATGGAAAGTTTGTGTAATGGTTTTGTGCAGGCCA